>NW_009938452.1:15523-25891 GCF_000696875.1 Nestor notabilis | reverse complement strand
GGAGCAAGTACAGAGGAGGGCCACGAAGATGGTAAGAGCGCTGGAGCACCTCCTGTATGAAGACAGGCTGAGGAAGTTGGGACTGTTCAGCCTGGAAAAGAGAAGGCTGCGTGGAGACCTTATAGCAGCCTTCCAGGATCTGAAGGGAGCCTACAAGGATGCTGGGGAGGGACTCTTCATTAGGGACTCTAGTGGTAGGACAAGGGGTAATGGCTTTAAACTTAAACAGGGGAAGTTTAGGTTAGATTTAAGGAAGAAGTTCTTCACAGTGAGGGTGGTGAGGCACTGGAATAGGTTGCCCAAGGAAGTTGTGAATGCTCCAACCCTGGTGGGGTGATCAAGGCCAGGTTGGACAGAGCCTTGGGCAACATAGTTCAGTGTGTGGTGTCCCTGCTCATGGCAGGGGGGTTGGAACTAAATGATCTTAAGGTCCTTTCCAACCCTAACTATTCTATGATTCTATGATTCATCTTTCTAGGACAGAGTTGCTTGTATAAGGATGGGACCTTTCTGGTTTTAAGTGGAAACTCCTTACCCAGGAGCTTTGCCTGGTGGTGCTTGTACAGCAACATGAACAGGTTTCTAATCTTCAGTCTGGAGGGAACTTGGACCTACACCTAAAGCATCAACTGCTATCAATGACGACATTCACCTCCTCCTTCCTATTCCCCTACTCCATGTTCTCATATTCTTACCCTTCCCTTTCTACTAACTTTAGCATTCACCCAAGCACAGTGGGAGCTGGATCAGGACTGAAAATAAGATCATATTACACGCAAAAGGAACAGAATTTGGAGTTTGAGTATTTTATTCTATTCCAAGATGCAACATTTCAAACATCTCTCATTACTTATAAATACATTTTAGGTTAACATCACCATATTCCTTAAATTCTTTGTTAAGACGATGACAGTGTGGACATGTGTCCATCATGCCAAATTAATGTCTAATCTCAAGTAAAAGCTGGTAACATGCTTCACTAACTAATCCAAGCCTATCTTTGTGTGTGGCTCAGCAGTCAGTTAATGTGCTAATATGAATTACGTTTTCTGCAATATCAAGATAGATGGAACATCCTGCCACACAGTGAGGTAATAATTTGGTAAAAGGATGGTAAAATTTAAATGTCTGCACCTGGTCTACCAAAGTGGCAACAGCATATCCAAAGAGACAGAAACTGTCCATGTACTGGCAAGGAGAGGCAAAATTACCTCCTACTGGACTGTCAGGCAACCTTCCATCCTCAAAGAAATCCCAGACATGGCAGATAAAACTCACAAGCTGCAGCAAACCAAGTTTCTTCTGCATGGATATACATTGGACAATTGGATTGTCAGAATCACAGTCTAACATTCATTTCCTGTTTATTAGAGAAGATTAACCTGACAGGTAAGTATGATTTTTCTCAGCTTTTCCCCAGGTCCTTATAAAAATCTTTCTAATAGTATTACTTACTGTGGATTTTAAAAATCAGTGTTTGTATTGATTACAACTGAATTCAAAGTAGTAAGGATTAAAGGTAAAAGGCATTCTATTCTTACGGAAGCAGTGACCAGCCTTAAAACAAGCATAGCACAATGTGCTTGTCATGCTCAGCTTTCCAATACATTTCTCCAATATCCAAAAGAGACACCTTCAGTGAATTGCACTTATACGGGAGATGTCCACACACACCTAAGTAAAGTAACAAAACAAGGGTCATGTCAGGGAGCTTTCCTAGTGTGTAGTACAACAAACCCTGGCTATAGAGATTGTGACAGTAAGTCTGTTCAGGCTAGGAAATTCTGTGATTCTAACTGTACAGGAAGCTAACCATGTGGATTATTTCTGTTATTACTCATTTAATAAGAGACTTCCATAGACTACAGGTATAATTATATGATTTAACATGTATTGTCTTCACAGGCAAGCATTTGGGTGCTGAGAACCAAAGTGACATTAACAAAACACAAATGGAAGCTCCAGAGAGAAAATTGGAGTTATACTACTTTTGACTCCAGTCAAACATGTAATGCTTCTTTCATATTCAAAGACAAATTACCCAGTTATTATAGAAGCAAACTGTTGCAGAAGCTCTACAAGGCAGGCAGAAAGTTCAAATGCAACTATATTCCTTCTACAATACGACTTCCCAATGAGGGAAAGAACACTGAATGATATTAGTGCTTTTAAAAACGCAGGTGATTTCACAATCTTTAAAGTTGGGAACACTGGTCTTTTATACTCCAAACCGCAAGGCAGATATTCTACAGATGCCACGTGGAGTTTTCAGAATGTGCATCTTCAGGCTCACAGGACATAGCAGAGATGTAGGACATATTGACTTTCAGGAAAGATCAATAAACAGAGTCTTTCATACCAGAAAAAAAACACCCACACAAATGAAAATATGATCAAAATGTACCATTGCTTGCTGAGAACCTGGGAAGTTCAGAATCAGGTTGACAGAGATCACTTCGTAAACTTTAAGGTTGAAAGAGCCATCCAAATGTATAAACTATAAACCAGGACCACAGGCGGACTGAGAGGTCACCAGTTTTGGGAGATGCTGTGAGGTCTTCATCTTACTGAGGGATGAAGGTCAAAGACTGAAAGCTAATAAACTGATAACATAGTGGCAGAGTCCCAAAATGTTAGCTTTAAAGTATCTTTCCACATCAGTAAACCAACATCCCACTTGAAGCAGAACTATTATCAACAACCAATCAGATCAGCTGTGGTTTTGTCCAGACAAGCCTTAAATACCTCCACAAGCAGAGGTGTCACAACATTTCTGAGTAACCAACCCCCATGCTGCACTACTCTCCTAAGCTACGCTGCAAACCACTCAAGCTGCAACTTGTGGGCACTGCCCTTCATTTTTCCATCTGCTACTTTTAAGAAAAGCTCATCTGTTTCATCTGTGTAACTCCCCTTCAAGTAACTGTAGGCTACTATTTGATTGACAGCTCAGTCACAAGACTATATATGAGATCTCTGAAAAATCTCCCACTGGAGTAGGAGACTCCAGAGAAGTCTCTTCGGAAGGGAAAGTGATACTGAATTTTCAGTGTCCCACCAATTCACAGAATTCAGTATAAAACACAATAGCACAGTATAGAACAGCATCTTTCATTAAAGGCAGAGTTTAGTTAAAAGTGACATTTTTCTTGCATGTTATTTAAAGAGAAACCTTTTGCCCTAATGTCTGTGATTCCCAGATCATCCCAAGCCATCCCAAGAAGTAACGTAAGAAATTTCAACGTAAACTTTTTTTCTCCTTAAGATAGGGGTGGAAAAGGGGAAGAATTTAATAAGTACTATCTGCTCTGTGGCACTTAGAGGGGTTCAGATTGAGAGGAAAAAAATTAAACCCATAGAATATGTAAAAACTGATCTAATCACAAAATATAGTTTCTGCAGAAACATTCATTTTAAAATGAATTCTCTTCCAAGTTTGTCATCATCATGGTCTAAGTTAGATACCCAAATTTATGCTGTTACAGGACATTTGTATTAGCCTGTTTCCTTAACCAAAACAAACACACAGTCTAACTAGAACAGTACGTTAAAAGTTAGTATGGTCATGCCAAGACACTGCACTTTTGCAGTTATTTGCCTTTCTTCTCTCTGCTTCTGAGCACCTTTGGGATATGCCTTCATAAAGCAGCTATTGAATCAACACACAGAAAATTAATATTTTGCAGTATGCATTCAAGTTACTTTTAAAGGTAAAATTTGGGCCAGCTAATCAATTTGAGGAAAAACTATAATCCATTTACCATACTGAAGCCAAAACTCTTCCCTAGGTAATTCTCCCTAACTCCAAAGGTCAATGGATTCAATGCATACGTAATATTTCCAATTCAAACGGCTTGTGTTCTTAGATGAAAACAGATCCAGATTGGGTGCAATTCCAATGACTCCACATGGTCTCAAACACCTTGAGAAGAATGGTAATGGTAAGCACCAGCTAATCCATCTATAACATGAAACTGCTCATGTCTGAGTGAGAGGTGTCTAAAAATGGCCATTCTCAGAAAAATCAGCATTTCCATACTGCCCCAGTCTTCTATGCATTGAAGTCAAGCTGCTAAAGAAGCACAAAGAACTTTTCTACCCTCTTTCTACATATTTTTTTCTTATTAGGTTGCTTATTCAGCTTATACTAAAAAATTCAAGTCCAAGAACTGCTGCAGTTTTATTTAAAGATTTTTTTTATTTTTCTTTTTGAGAAGATTTATCATAATTTAGACAGACACATGACTGGTATGCTTTTAATCTTGAAATATGTTCTATACAACTATAACTTAAGGGGTTTGTTCTTATTTTCACAGTACACTTAGCTAAGAAAAATCTGCAGAATGACAATTTTGAGGAGAAAGATAGAAGGAAGAACCCCAACACCACAGTATTTGTAACATGAAACAGGTTTTTTTCTAACCAGGGCTTGTCCCTGCTTTCCAAAGGGAAAAGCGTCAGTTATAAAGAAGGTGATGCTTAGTGAATTTCCCAATGGATACGGCATGACTGGGACAGTGGGCAACATGAAATACCAAATGTATGGTGCTACACTCACACCAAACTCACTTTCAAGTAAATGGTTCAGTTGTGACTTTTTATAGAAGGAGAATAAACACAGAGATAAAACCATGTATACTTAAACCCTACACTGGTATAAAGTTGTTCTTGCTTCAGTATAGGCAAGCAAGGAGTGATTATTTCTTTTTCTAAAAAGACCTGAATGCAGTTTTTAACAATTCCAACAGTCAAACCGAAAAGGAGCGGAGAGGGTATGTAAAACGCAGAATGCAGGAGCTGGAAGGAAGCAGAAGTCTGTCAAGCCAATTACTTGTGTAAGCCCTTATTTTCTCCTCACCACCTTTTTCCCAAATCCAACTAATAGGGAAAAACATCAAACAATCAACAGCTAGTATCACCATTGGAAGATTGGTATCTTCTATAGGAGTTCAGTTGCAATGGTATTCATGTTCCTTTAAGCCTCTGTTGGAACAATGTCACTATGGAAACAGATCGGTGATGCCCTGCACCTTATCAGCCCTTCTCTATTTAAATCCTTTTCTTGTGTTTTCAACAAAGCCATTCACTGAACCTCAACTAATGCAAGATTCTGCTAGGGGTGAGGTTTTCGTTTGGTTGTGGATTTGGTTTTTCTTCTTTCACTACCCTGTCTTTTCCAAAAGGTTCTTTCCTCCACCAATACCATCTGACAAGTTTTGTTTGACTTACATCTCTTCAGTTCCTAGCTCAAAATATTATGGCTGTATTTGTTGCCAAAGAGATTCTATAGTCTTTATACACCCCTCCCCAAGTGACAGAGTTTTCAATGAGAATTCCACTCATTCAACAGCAACTTTTTCATTTTGATTTTAGCTGCTAGGAATCTGCCTGCATCTACTTCAGACATGCCTGTAAATTCTCTCTAGAGAATTCCCAGGTTAGAGGTATAAGGGGTTACATCTCTGTAATACCAACAGTTTATCAGTTCCAGATGCATACGGAATCCCAAATCCTGTGTTTACAAATTCCGAATATTAGAATACTTTTGGGGAACAGAGAACAGGAGGAGAGCTGGGTAGCTTCAATGTTGCTTTATGCAAATGAAAGAGGGCAAATCTCGGTTTGGCCTCACTGCATCCAAATCTGGAGCACGGGCAAGAGCCATAGCAGTGCTTTGCGAACAAAGCAAACACTATAGACTCTGCAGTAGTAAGTGAAATACACACTATAATCCTTCACCTAAGTAGATACAAGCCAAACATTCTTTGACCTTGGAGTTCTTGTAATAATGCCCATAACTGCAATTTAAAGCAAGGCTACAAGAGACATGTTTAAGGGAATTTTCTGATACTTTCCATTGTGGGGGGAGGTGAAGTCTTATCAGCTCACACGAGAGTTTTGTGAAGAAAAAGATGTGAGTTTTAAAACAATTTTATTGTATTTGCTTACTACCTTCAATATTATGGGTTGGCTGAGGAAGCAGAAGATACAGCAACACAGTAACCTAAGACAGGCTGTTTCTCTGAGTTGACAAGGTGGACTGATATAAATTGCAATTAAGTATTCAAATGTGCTTCATGATGAAGAGCTAATCAAAACCTCCTAATGACTTTCACTGGGACAAAGCAACTGTATGTACATTGATGTTTTAAGCAAAGGTGAAATTGGAAGAAAGCATACAACTCACATATTCTGCCTTCAGATATTTAACTGCACTATTTCTAGGCTTTTGTCAAGCCGGCGGTCAGATAGAGGCAGGAGCAGGGCAATTTGCAAGCAGTTCTCACTGGGGTTTACTTACTATTTCAAAGGAAAAAAAAAGGACTCTTAGGAACCCCACAGCAAACCAGCTTTTCATGTTGTTGCTATTGCAAATTTGTATTTTCTTTAATTCTATAATAATATACAACCTACCAGCTTTTCCTGAGAGGTAAAATCTATCAGTAAGATGTGCCATGTTTCAAATTATATTTTCCCTGATCATTGCACATCTTGTTTTGGTTTCCTGAGGAACAAGTTTGAGATACGACCAAGGAGAGGACCTGCATACCTAAACAAACCTTATGTGTTCAAGTTCTTCAGTCCAAAAAAGGTAACCATCCACCTAACCATGGAACAACCACCTTGTTTCATATTTCCACTCAAATCAGGAGCTTGCCATTCTATTTCAGCCCATATCCAAGAGAACCATAGCAAAGGCAAAGCAGGTAATGTCCCTGCTCCCAGATATCAGCATTGCCTCCCTAGAGAGTCATGACAGATGCAACACAGTCCATAGAGAACGTATTTTTCAAAGTGTTGCTCAGATACTCTGTGCTAAGTTCCACTGATGTTCAACAGAACACAGACACTTCTGAAAAATGCTACCTACACAAAGCAAAGAACTTAGAGAACAAGTAATACCCATTCCAGCTTCATCTGTAGTGTACAAACAGAAAGAAGTTGAATCTTTTTTTTTTTTTTTAAGAACTACTAGAATTAGCACAAAATGAAGTGTTAATTTGTGTTACCCCTCACATTCTCAAACTAATCAAACTCCATAAGTCGACTCTGGCAGCTAATGCTCTGTATCATCATCTCTTGCCGTTGAAAGACTAAACACACCGCTGATTTTCAGTGACTTCAGTTGTAATACAAAATGAGGAACTGGGAAGTACTGTGCTAATTTCTTGCCACCTTTCTCTGGGTAACATCAGGGCATTTCTAGGGACCGTGAGTATGCCAACCTCCTCTTACAATAGATGGCAAAGGAGCACAGCAAGAGGTCGGCTGCATCTTTGGAGAACAACAACTCTACACCCAAAGCTAGAGTTTTGCAACATAATTGGGTTAACTTCTGTGTCTACATACCCTATTGGTTCATTTGCTCACTATAAACATCCCTCCGCTGGGTTTTATCCCCACTCAATAGCATATTGCTAACAGATAAGCCAACAAAATCAAACAGAAAAATACTTAAATAAAACAATTTTGACTCATAAGGGGCTGGGATAACCAGAGATATAGAAGTCATAGGTGAAAAATGAACAGTGAATTTACTTAGATTAGAAATCAGAAAATGCTTCCAATATGGCAGAGGAGCGGCTTCCCACTAACTAGAGAAGCAAGCCTAATTCCACTTAAAGGTCAGAGTAGGAAAGAGGTTGTGTGGCACAGCTACTGTAAATAAGACTGGACAGGCCCCCCTGGACCGCTGGGTCTCATTTCCTGCAAAGACAGTACTGGAGCTGGATAATTCTGTGTTCCACATTATCCTTTCATTATGTCGTGCAGTTCTTCTGAAATTACTGAACGTTGTGCTTACAATTCTGAGGGCAGATCTGGGCGATTTGCCTCTAGCCTCATACCACTGAATACACTTCCCTTCCTCCCTCCCTGACCACAACTTTAAGAATTAAGATGGAAACATAAATCTCTATTTCAGATTTCCTTGGTTTAGACAGACTAAGCCAAGACACTCCCTGCCCCACTCAAACATCTACAGCAATGAACCCATTTTGGAGTAATTTCTTCTCTTATGGAAGACACTAGCCAGTGACATAGATATGTATTTTCTTTCCACATGAATTCAATTTTGTAATACAAACTAGAGCAAGACTTTGGTTGTTTCTGTATTCTTCAGGCTGCTGTGGGTCCTCAGAAGACAACAGAAGTGGTGAAATGATTTTGGAACACTGTTTTCCTCAAAAGTTTTCTCACAGAAAGCTTTAGTCATTGTTGCACTAGAGATTGCTCACCAGACAGTTGCCATTAATTACTGCATGGGAACGTTTGGCCAGATATACACAAGACAAATTATACATTAGGGATTTAGTTGGTTTAGAACTATTCTCCCATTATGTGTTGCATGCATCATTTCAAATCCCTATGGCATTTTTACTGGCCTGGCTGTAGACAAAAACAGGTAGGACTCAGTACTGAAGCTGATAGAGGACAGGCCACAAACTGAATTTAAGTGAGGGAGATAAGTAGAGCTGTGCCAAAAACATGAGCCTCTCTCTGCTACACTGCACACTACCAACCTAGAGGTTGTAGCAAGTTTAAACCCATCTTAAACCTGTATCTAAAAGGAAGCCTCTGTTTCATGTTCTAGAAGAAAATTAATTTGATGATTAAGAAGAAAAACAGAGTTATGGCCTTGCTGGCATAAACAGCAGCAGAACCAGCCACCAGTACTCTTGGAATGAGGAGGCATATTGCAGTAAGAACCACATTTTCTGTAAGAAATCTCAGAGAACATTACTAGAAAGTTGTCTCTAACATCTCAGATTTATAGCATGGCCTGGCTCAGAACCACTGCAATTTCAGAGCTTCCTTGCAACAAAAGCTGTTATTAAAGTTTGAAATTCTGTCTGGGGCTTTTATTCCTATAGCAGTTTATTATCTCCTTGTCTTCTAGTGCCAAAAGTCCAACAGTACAATGGTCTCCCTAAGTTATATGTTAAAACATGTGCAATAATCTTTGAGAGCTACAGCATCCACTTTCCAATAAAGCACTTTCTGCACAAGCCACTGGGGGCATGTGGGGTCCCAAGGTCAGCAAAACACATCATCCCGTTCCATCTTAATATCTTCTGACATTAAAAGAGATCAACAGAAAAGAAAATTGTGCTCTAGCATGTTCATAGGTAGAATCATGCATTTGTGTGGATGTGGTATGAAACAGCAACACAATGAACGTGGAAGAAAAAAAATCCAGGCAACTTTTCCTCTCAATCCTTCTAAGTTACGATGCACAAAATGTTTGTACGCTACTGTTTGCACAGAGAACAGATCATCTAGATACAGTTGAACTGGTTTTAAAATGAGTTAGTGACAGTGAAACAGCACAGGTTGCAAATTCTGACAAGAAATTAAGCTACTTTTCAGTTTATAAGTATAGGGACTTCCCACTGAATCCAGATCCTTTCCTTTCAGAGAAAGGATACATTTTTCTAGGACCAAAAAGACTCAGATGCAGAAGAAGAACTGCAGCTGATTCTTCTGCCCAAAAAGTCTTCACTTCATATATTGATATATGGAAGAAATCTCCTTGTAAGGAAAAAGAGATTAGAGGTTAATCTTTGCTTTAACAATAAAAATAAGAAGCCACTTCACAAACCATTTCAGTCTCATGGGTTAAATGGAACCAGCTGTACATGTGGCCATTGTGCAAACAAAACAGTGTGTCAACTAAAGAGAAGCTATTTCTTGGCAGCACAGAAAAGTGGATAGGACACTACACTGCTGTCACAAAGGGACAGGGAGGAGGATTAGAAAAGACAGTTCAGCCATTTATTCTGACCCACTGGGTACTGTCAGCAGTTTAGTTTAACCCTTTCACACCTATATCAAGACTGTTCAGTGCTTCCTGGGTAAAGCACAAAATAGAATCGTAGAACCATAGACTAGATAGGGTGGAAAGGACCCCAAGATCATCTAGTTCCAATCTCCCTTGCCATGGGCAGGTATGCCTTGCACTGAAACAAGAAGACAATTCTTGAACAGTGGTATCTCAAGAACTTCTAACAGCTGCTGCCTGCTGCATTGACTGAACTTAAATCTCTGAATTATGTCCTGTAAAATCCAGTATTTGTCCCAAGAAACATGTCTGGGATTATCCCATGGATTCCACATGCACAGGATACATGCAACTTCAAAAGACGGCTGCCTGCAGACTGAAGGAGGAGCAGGTATTACAGTGTTTTTATATCTCTGCAAGCAATATAGATATCGTATCCTTTTACTGGATTACTCTATAGACTCCAATAAATCTACAGAATTCAGCTTACCACAAGACTACTGTTTTTCAGAGCGACTGACCCAATGACTGGTATTGATTTGCTGAGACAAGCTCCGTTAAAAAAAAAAAAAAAAAAAAAAAAGAAA
>NW_009938452.1:1719-15492 GCF_000696875.1 Nestor notabilis | reverse complement strand
ATGGGGGGTGTGTGTATGTGTGTGTGTGTGTGTGTGTGTGTGTGTGTGTGTGTGTGAAATCCACACTATTCCCCCTCAAAGATGACATCTTGTTGCCAATCAGCCTGCCAGGAAGCCATCTGGAAACAATATCAATACCACATTCAATAGGCATCCCTCCAATGGACTAATCGGGTCAGAGTTCAATAACTGACAGCATCTTTAAGAACTGGAAAGGATAAAGCTGTGGTAATAAGGCACAGCCAAGATCATTCCCCAGGGCCTCGTTAGTCCTTCCTCTCCCTTGGGTTTTTTCTCCTTTTTTCTTTAAAAGACATACACCGTTAGCATTTTTCTCCCCACCACCGTTCGGGTTTAGGTTTACTATCTCAGAGAACTTTGAAGTGCAAGCAAGGCCTCTCAGTTTGATACACACACACGTAATGAAAAATGTTACTGCCTCACTGAAGCAAATGCAAGTAATCTAATACATAAGGAAAAGTCACAGGCTGCTGCCTTGACAGTATAGATATTAATATAGACCCTTACAAGGTCATCGAATAGTTCTGGAGAGAATTAAATGGGGCATGATAATGATTTGGAGATTGGGAAAAATACATTAACGTATATATATTAAATATATATGCATATATGTTTATTGTAACAAAAAGATTATACGAAGTGCCATTTAAGATAGTTACAATGTTTCTTAGCATACAGAGCAGAGGTACTTTCAGAGGGAGACGAGCAGTACAGGATGTTATCCCAAGAAAGTCATACCGAAACCCAGTGGCTGGAAGCTGAAGCTGCCAAAATCTAAATTTGAGAGTGCGTTCCTTCTAAAGCATGAGAAAAGGTAACAAACTAGGAAGAAGATTTTGGTTTCCCATCTTTCTTTCTCAAATGATAAAATAAGTAGTTTTCTACGACATATACTCAATAACTTGTGTTGTTAAAACATTAGACCAATGAAGGACACACACTTCTGGAAAAGCAGGGGGTAAAAGAAGCAGCACAGCAAATCCCCCAAGATTAAAGACACAAATAAATCAAACCTATTCAGTTCTATCAGTTCAGTAAAGCTCTCCAGAAAAGAAAAAATATAAATCATTGTACTGGCAGCAGCTGTTCATTATCTTGAACAAACCATTTGGGGGGCAGTGACAAGGTCTTCCTCAGTGTTTGCACAGCAGCTGGCATAACACAACTCCAAGTTAATTGTTGTACTACATAACTCCATAACACAAAAGGGAGCCATCAGCCCTTCTTCTGAATTTAAGTCAACCAGAGCTGTTCTAAATACCAGCATCAAGTCCTGACACTAAACCTAAACTCAAGTTTTGTTTTCACAGTTGAGAGTCAATTTTGTCCAAAAAAAAAAAAAAAAAAATAAAATAAAATTAGCTTACTAGAAGTCTTTCTGGAAGCCTTTTCCATAAGCCTGGAAACTGCAGAGCAGTTTTCCTGTAAATCATGATGAGGTTCTCTCATTTGAAGATGGAAGAAGAGTGAATAACTTTATGACCTGGAATGGGCAAGGTACTGGAGATCCATGTAGTAAGTTTAAGGGTGGTTAAAAATCCTATTTTTCAGCCTAGGAATTTTCAAAAGGTAGCAGTTAATAGCTTCATGTCCAGTTTATAAGCATTTAAAAATCTTCTTTGTCTGCAGATAGGGTAGAATAGCTATGGAGTATAAGAAGTTAGAATTAGCCTCTGAAAAGTTTACAGTTCTCTCATGGTGGAAGAAATCAATACTTTTGGCTTGCCACTAGATTAATTAAATATGTTGATGTAATTAATCCAGCTGAGCTATCAGATCTAATATTAATGCAAGTACAGGGCAAAATCTTATATCAGCCTTCAAGAGAACAGGACTAAAAAATTCACCTAAAAAGAATTCTCCAATGAGCTCCAGTAATTCTGCATATCAAGCACACAATTTAAAGGTGCAAACTTAAATATTTGATAACACCTAGAAATTCTTGTGGTTTCACTTGCATTTATAAGTGACTTTCTTATTTGCCTTTTTTTTTCCCCCAGTACATTAAGCTAAATCAAGATTAAGCCTACACTATATGCAAGTGTATTCACTGAAGTTTTATTCTGTGAACTCCTAAACTGATTTTAGTTAGGACAAGACAACTTTGCATACAGAGATGGAATTAGAAGATTCATCTTTCTTACCTCTTTTCAGGCTTAGAGTAGTCCTTTCAAATGCCTTTCCTTTTGATACTTCTTTATAAAGTGTTTTGAAACTTAGTGATGAAAATAGTAAGAACTATGTGTTTGACTATACCATTTGAAAAACATTCTAGTAGAAATCCTGAAAATTATTCATATTAATGCATGTGTTTTACAGTTAGAGAAACAATATTCTTGAAACTATTGATACCTAAATATTGAACAAGTGAAGTCTGGTTGGAGTAGGTACAGAAACACACCAGTCTGACTGTCAAGTAGAAAATTGTATCTAGATAATGAGCAAAATCCTCCTGAAGCCTGGCACTGAGAACAACTCTGCAGTTAAATACCTCCACAGAAGCCAATGATCACAAAAGATCCTGACATCCACTGTAGATTCAGATGATAAGAAATAACTCAGGAGAATGGATTAGTCAGATACAGGACTGTAAGAAGTCTTCTGTATCATGAAGTTCAGTTCCTCTTTATGACACACAACTGTTTCACTTTACATAGTTTCCCTTACACATACTACAACAAAGTGATGAAGTGTGGGTTTTCACCACAGATGTTACTTCTGTCATCTTTCTTTTTTTTCTTTCCCCCAGTAATTTTTAAAGCATACAACTCTACTTCATCTTTTAGTGCCTCTCATGTTGGGAAACTCCTACAAGTCTTCAACAAAGTCATCACACAGAGACAACTCGTACATTTCCAACAGCTTTCTGGTCCAGGCAGGTATGTAGTAGGCTTGAATCCAAGACCTTCAACAACAAAGCACATACACATAGCTAGATTTGAAGCAAGGTGAGTCCAGCATTCACAGGGTAAGTAAAGGCTCAAACAGACAAGCTCTGCATATGTAGGTGTTTCTATTCATAGAGTGCAATGTGACTTCTATAACAGGGGATTTGATACGGCCCAGAAAGCAAACAAACAACAAAACACAAAACAAACCAAATATTCCAGTCCTGTGCTCTTAATAAAAAGAATATATGTGACTTTACTGATACAGTGCAAAGAGAACATAGTACTAGGTTTATTCAGCTATCTAAGTGTTATCGGTTAAGATCAGCTTTGCCTAAGCAATATTAAATCAATGATGACTTGTATATCTTGTTTCAATTCTGGATAGCATCTGTGAAAGCAGCCCTTCAAAGTGCATCTGTAGAGAATAAAATTCTGTATTGCTCCTTCAAATGCATGCACATGTTTTATGGAAGAAGGACAATCTTTCAGTAACCGCACAGAAATAAATATAAACACACTTCAGCTCTTGCAAACATATCTCATCTCAGGGACCTCTCATACAACCACAGAATATTCTCCTTCAGTTTTTTTTTTCTCCATGTCTGCAAAACTGGATAAGCAAGGCTATCTTCTTCCTGGGTGTTTTAAGTGCAAAGGTTTTGAATTTTATTAAGTAAAATATGTATAATTGCAAAGTTTTAATCATCACTGCATATACTGTATGTATGCAAGAGGTAATACACGTAGCTCCATTAGCACCCAGCATGGCTTGTGCTCCATTAGCACCCAGCTTGTGCTTCTCAATTTTAATAGGTGGCTTCCACAGAATATTACAATACTAATAGCTGCCATGTATCAACAACACACAAGGACATTCAGAAATAATCAGAATTTGCCCATGCAGAAAGAAAGGGATGGTACAGTGTCAGTCATTATTCTAGATTTACATACAGTTCTCCAGTGGAAAAGATATTTCCAAGTATAGGGTACAATCCAAAACTGAGACATCTATAAAGGTAACACAAAGAATGGCACTGTTACTAAGGGTCACCAACTGTACAGATATTCAATTTTAAGAAAGGAAACTATACAAGGATATGGCAAGAAAGAAAGAGGACACTAAAAAGGAGCAGTTGAAAAAGCAAGAAGCCTCAGGGAGAGTTAGGAGAGTACTGCAGGGCATAGGTCAGCTCTTCAAAAATGGTTTGCTTAAGTAAAGACAGGGAAGCCTATAAGACATGGCAAGTCATATGTAAGAAGGAAATTAAGAGGGCTAAAAGACAATCCAAAAAGTGCCTGCAAATGAAGATCACTGTGCTAGTAAACAGCTCTTCAAGTATATCAACAACAGGAAGCCAGTTAGGAAAGCAGTCAAACTGCTGGATGTCAAAGGTGTAAAAGGGACAGATGGCGACAATAATAAAGCTGTAGAGAAGCTCAGTGAATTCTTTACATCAGTCTTTACTGCTGAAATCTTTAGGGAGACTTCCACACCCATTGCACTCTTTGTTGCAAATCTGGCAGAGGAGCCAGATGAATCTGAAGTAAATTCAGGAAATACTAGACCAAACAAGGAAGTTATATGTTAATAAATCACTGGGAGAGAACAATGTTCACACAAGTTCTGAAGAAACTCAAAATATGAATTTGAAGAAACACTAGGCAAGGTGTGCAAGCCATCATTATAGACAGCCTCTGTACTGAAGGACTTTCAGATCCCTCCTGCATAACTTTCAGCTACAGACAGAGCTGCACAGAGGGACCAGGGAACCATATTCTGGCAAGCCTGACTCGATTCACAGAAAGAGCGAGCATGTTAGGAAAAGTAAGGATAGAGCTTAACAGACACTTTTTAAGATGGATAGGAATCAGCAGTGCTTGGGATCAGTGCTGTGACTGGTGTTACACACCATGTTCATCAACGACAACACTAACTAGGGAAAAAAGCTGGCAGGTAGGCTTTGGCACAGATAAATTTCAAGTAATTCATCCAGGCAATACCAGCTCTAACCATTCCTACTCAGAAGCTGGAGCCATCCTTGACAGTTCTCTGAAGTCACTGATTCAGTGTTCAGCAGCAGTCAAAAATACCAGCAAAATATTGGGCATATCAGAAAGAAAGCAAGACAGGGCATTTCTGCCACTTAACATAACCTGAGCACTCTCACAACTTCAGTGCTGTGATCTGCTCTCCATATATGAAGACAAACATAATAATGTTAGAGGGATGCAGAAAAGGGCAACCAAATGGAAATGGAGCAGATACATTACAGAGAGACTAAAAAGTCTGGGATGCCTCAGCTTGGAGAGAAAGCATCTGAGGGTGTATGTGGCCAGGTATAACACAAAACCTACCAGCTATTGAATGCAGAATTGCTATTTGCCAAATCCTACAACACTAGAACAAGGCAGTACCTGCTGAAACTAGCAATAAACCCGTTTAAATAGAATAAACTTGTTTAACCCAGCAGGTTATAAGCTTCTGGAACTTGTTATCACGCAAGGCTGTAAAGGCAAAGGATGTCCATAGGTTCAAAAAGGTATTAAACTCCTGGACAACAGGTCCATAAATAGACACTTAAGGGACTAAATAGGTATGTATCCTTTAATATTCTTAACAAGAGAGCTGTGGAAACTGGAGAGGTAGGGAGAGAAGTAGATCTCAAAGACAGCTTTTAAAGAATCTTCTGTTAACTTGTTGTACACAATGCTTTGCTAACAGAAATGCAGAGGCAGTTTTGACATTTGTTTTTTAGGTAGATTCAGCATTCCCATGTGTTGCACCACTTCCTGAGGATAAGTAATGACCAAGATACATTCATTGCATGGTCTAATACAGGAATATTGTCTTAGAGATCTGCTTTCTCACAATATGCTGACCACTGCCTCTTAGTATCGAATTATAATTATCCATAAACAATACAATAAAATAAAATATACTTATGGATGGTATTCTTCCTCTTGTGCAGCTTCTGGATTATTTTTTTTTATTTATTTCTCTATTGTAACACCAGGAAAGGAACCAGTTGATAGAAAACAAACATATTCATTATCTCTCATAGCAGGGGAGGGAGTGGGACAGGGACAGATATGAAGAGCAAAGAATAGGAAATAAAACAGTTTAGTTACAGGTGCCAGAGCTTTTCTTTTTACACCTTTCCCCCTGAAAGCACCTTTTATGTCTCCAGGTATGGTACAGACATCCATAAGTAATTATTTTATCAATCCAGGTAAACCAAGATTTTAATTTATTTTTTAATTCATCACAAAGTTTCATTTTACAACACCATCTTTGAAGACAGTAAGTTGATTATACCTCAAAAAAATTTAATCAGCAAAGCCATATTTCCTGTCCTGTAAGTGAAATGTAATCTTGGACGGAATAAAAAAAACTGACAAGAAATGCAGGGAGTTTGTCTTCTAGACAATAAATCCTTTGTTTGAAGGCTCAATTCCGTTCATTATCTTATAACTCATACAGTTTTAAAAGAAAATACTCGTTTGGTTCTTGGGGAAAAAAAAAATCTGTCACACAGAAAAAAAAGTAACAAAGTTCAACAAAGTTAACTCTAATGCCTGCTTTTGACAGTCTCTCTCATACCCTATGCTTGTAATAAAGCAAGGTAGAAAGAAACCAGCACTGGAAAGCTGTATAATGAATTCCGTTCACCACAGAACACATAACAGGCATGAGCAGACACAAAATACCACACATTTTTCTCCTTAATTTGGTGAAAAGTGGGCTATGTTACTACGGTTCCATACACCACTACCAATACCCACACGTTGCGCTAAGTAAACAACAGGTACCTGTCACACATAGAGGACGCTGCACAGTGCTCATGCACTGATGAGCAGTCGCAGCAAGTTTAAAGCAGGTTACGTCAGTTGTCAAGCAAAGTACAAATTATACAACAAACCCCCCCAAAACAATGTGACATCAAGTACTAAAATGTATTTACACATTTATGTTTACTTTTACCATCTCAGACAAAGTGAAAAGGATAAAGTGCTAGAGAGTTTGCAATTAGAGGATACATTAAGTCTAAGGTCAAGAACGTGCATGTGGAGAAAGGAGTAAGGTCCGTACTATTTTACCTAGAAAATGATTCAAACATCTCTGACTTTGTCCTTGCTATTGAGATGCAATGCGAGTCTTAAACCTTTGCAACCTCATTTTCTGGATGTCATCACAGGCCAGTCAGGAGCCGAGCCCCCATTTCTGTTCATGCTAACCAGGACTACCAATTTAGCCTCCATACCTCAACATTCAGAGCTATAGCTTGGAAATACCTTGGAGAAGGAATATAATTTCAAACATAACTCCAATATAACTTTGAGTTTCCTATCAGATAAGAGATAAATAGATTGAATGAGAACTAAATACTTAGTCATCTGAAAGAAACTAGATAATAGCAGAATTTCAGGTAAAATGAACAAGCAATACTTCTGCTAAGTTTGGAAGCATTTGAAAAATACCAAATATAAAACAGCCTTTTAAATAGCCCAAATGACTTTCACTCTTTGTGAGATGTCCTTAATTGATCAGTAAGTAGCCCAGTACCTGTATTCAGCTTGACTTAAGCATATAACTTGAGAAAAAAATCTCCATCAGTTGCAATAACACTTTGGTCCCACAGGTCAGGGCTGAGGCAAAATGGAGGGAGTGCTGTTGAGCCTGCCTGGCGGGTGTTCGGGCCAGCCATGCCTGCAGACACAGCACAGCTCCTCCCTCCTCATCTGCACCTGAGTGTGAGGGGAGGGGATTCCCACATGAATACTCACCGTCATCCCAGAGCCACACCTTTATTCACGTCCAGCATAGTGACATTGCAAGTGGTGTGAGTGACAGGCTGCACAGCGGGGCAGCCTGTCAGAAGGCCATGAGCCATCCCAAGCTGGTCCTGGCGCTGAGGGGGGCCACCACACACCAGAGACTGTCCATGGTACCAAAACATCCACCAGCCAGAGAAGTACCTGGATACAAGGTGTTCGAGAAAGAAGATGGCACTGCTGGGGGTTGGAGACACTCTGTGGGGTCCTCCATGGCGAAGGGGCAGGGATAGCCCTGAGGACAGCCTGCCTGAGTGCTGCTGTGATTCTGTAACCTGCAGTGTTGATGAGGGAAAAGGATGAGTAATATGAGTATTTATGTAAGTGACTTCGTTACTTGTGGTGGTGTTGCTCCTCAGTATCCGAGTTAGTGACCAGAAGTGTGCACTGATCGTCAAGAAAATAATAAAAAATTGAATTATCTGACTCAAGCCTCTTTTGCCAGAAACACAAGAGGTGCCTTGTCACAACCTCTCCTGCAAGGGTACTACATGCTGTTAAGGCACATCCTTGAGCAGGGCTGAAGGAAGCACAGAATGCAAACTCTGCAAGTCCCGTGGGAATGCTGGCTTAATTCACACTTAAAAACCCAGCAGCCTCTTCCATTCAAATATGTTCACACCACTCACAAGCACAGGCATTTTCACAGCAACATGAAAAAGTGCTGCACTGCAAAGGAACAGGAAAACGAGTAGGAAGAAGAAAGGGAAATAAGAAAACGAAACAAATGTTCTTTCACCATTCCCCTCTCCATGAGAAAGGTGCACCCAAACATGCATAGACATACAGGCCAAGATCTCTTCCTAAAACAACTGCACAATACATGCTCAGATATTTGCTTGCCTCTCGCTGACAGGAGTTCAGTCAGCATTAAATACCTCCAGATGGTTTCAAGTTACAGCCAGGGGAAGTAGTACCATAAAATGCCTCACAGCCACCCAAACCATTACTCCTCTATTTTCTTCCATGTGGGGTCATCACACCCCCTCTGGAAAGCTTAGAGGTGTGATACCACTGCAGGCATCTTCAGAGAGAGCCTGACAATGGTGTATTATGAGGCTTGTTGTAACATCCTTTCAATATTCTTAAGGTCCAGTGATTTAGAGAAGAGGGTCTTTTGTGTCTCCTGTCAGTTCCAGGAAGCTCCTGTCACTAGCATGGAGACTGCATATGGAAAAGAGCTGCTAAATAGACCAGTTAAAAGAATATAGGCCCAGTTTTGCTCCCGCATTACTGAAAACCATGAATGCTGCAACTCTGTTGAGGTCAGAGGAATTGCACTGCTCTGATGCTGGGGGTGAGAAACCCATACACCAGCTGTTACATTTCAAAGCCAGGGCTCCCTCTGCCACAGTCTTCACAGGCTCTGCCTGAAATGCACCCCCTGAGGCCATCAATGCCAGAATGTCAGTGCTTGAACAGTGGCAGCATGTGTACAAGCAGATCCCACCAACCTAACCCACAACAGCACTGGAGTAAACTTGCACTGCGCAAAATTGAAAAGGTTTCTTGCCTCAAAAACTACGCTGGGTTTGAATGAGTGATGCAGAGAGCTAGTAACGCTTTCAGACATGAAGCATTGACTTTAATACCTTCCCCTTCTTCCACAAAAGGAAAACAAAGCTTATGATCATAAAAGATCTAAGGTGAATAACCTGAGTAATGCAGGCCATTTTTAATAGATTTCTCGTTCCAGTGCATTTTAAATGCAGCCTGCTTATTTGCTTCTGTTTTGTAACTTTTCTTTTGATATAAGCAACACTATAAGATCATACAGATAGTTGGTCCCTGACCTAGAACATACCCTCACACTTTCTTTACCCAGTCAGACTGTTAAACCTTGTTCAGGACGGATGTCAGTGGTTTCTTTTATTGTTTTTAAATAACACCAGTTCCAAATACATGACATAAAATAGAAGATGTGAATGAAAAATCCTTTACTTCAGGATTTAGCAAATTGCTTGCACCACAGGGAACTAATAGAGTGATATATTTATTCTGTTAAGAGATATCTTCATAAGAGTTAACAATGAAGAAAATATGATTACACAACTACGTACATTTTACAATGGGGTATTAAAGCAGGCATCCTTATTACTTGCACTGCACATTTACATAGTAAATGAAATTGTGACTGTCACTAAGTAGATGTGGAAAAATCTCACACCCCTGTCTCACCTTGTTTTTCTATTGTTTTGCACAGTTTATAACATGTATGAAAACCACACCACCTTGAAACCAAATGCAACAATGTCCTGATCAGAGCTAAGAGCTGCTAGCTGTAGTTCCTTTGACTCATACTGCCTGCAAAACACAACTCTTACAAGCCATAAAAGCAAACAGGAAACTTGCCATACTTCCAGGCAGATAAGAACAGCTAACTCAAAAAAACAGAGATCCTTTCATTATTGGAACATCTCAGAGCATGTTTATGGTGCCAGCCCAAGCACCACTGTGTCTCTCCAGACATTCAAATCCTGATTGTCTTTGTAAGAGTATTTGCAACTCAGTCCTTGGTCTCCCCATTACCCACTCACATCTTAACATTTTACTGAGTTTAACCATCAGGATAGTGATTTTTCTTTTCTTTTTCTTTCTTTTTTTTTTTTTTTTTTTTTTCTGTTTAGCAGCATTTCTCACTGAAAGCTGGATAACACTGGTTTAAACAGTTTATTAAAGGTCTTGGAATGAAACTACAGGCTTGTCGGTCAGATTATCCTTCACTACACAGTTCCAGTATGATTTTAGGCATCATCCTGTCATTCTGCAAATACCCCAGATCACTAGACAGCTTAAAAATAGCAGAAGCAGCAGTACAAAGACAACTCAGAGCAATGGTCTTAACCTGCTGTGCAACAGTCAGAAATAAACTGCAGTGGGTGTGTAAAACAGCACATGCCATCACTCACTTTCCTCAGCCAGGAGATCTATGGGCTCTATCAAACCACCTATGGGCTCTTAGCAATTATCACATTTCCCAAGGTGAAACAGCAAGTGATGCACACCTCTATCAACTGGACCATCTCTTCCTTCTCCCACAGGTCGTATCTTCTACTTTCAAACAGACTGCACGGTCTGTTTTAAGCCTTTCTTGATGACAAAAACAACTGAAAACATCCGTTGGTGACAATTCTGTATCTTATGGCACACTGCTGCATCACAAGCCCTAAAAATGCCTTTGGCATGAAGAATCCTGTGCATACAAACCAGTACTTCAGTCTGAATATTTAATACGCTATCAGTTGGCCATGTTTTTAGCAAGTGAATGAATTTAATCCAATTACAGCAAAGGTGACGAAGTCAAGCTGGCTCTTACTGAAGAATCATCAGCAAGAATCTCCTCCAAACATAAGACACTGCAGCTAGACTTATTTGGAGAGTTGATACACCATAGTGAAGTTTAGCAACGCTCAGACTTGTTATAACAAAGGTAAGTGCCAAGAAACTGCTTTGCACCAGCAAATAGAAGAGGAAAGGGATTCAACAAGAACACACTTTGTAATTGTAAAGAGCTGTAATCCTAAGAACTTAATTGCCTTTGGCAAAAGCTGCATCCCATTGCTTTCTCAGAAGTCATTTTATCTGCAACTTGATGCTCAGAGCTACAGCAATGAATGGAGTGGGGGAGGAAAAGAAAGTCGGGGAACCAGTGAGAGAACTAAAGCTACCAGTCTGTCTTTGCTGAACCACCAAATCAAAATATATAAGGTATCAGTATCTGCAAGGCCTGATCTACGCATCCAGTGACTCCAGAGAGCTCACATCAAAGCAAATGGAGACTGACTGGCATCAAGGCTCTTTAAGCACTTACTGAGCAGGGAAATCTGTAGAATTACACACCTGTATTTATACTTCAGTATTTATGTAGGAGTGGCCTCCCACATTGAGTTAGCCCCTATAGATCAGTGTAAATTTGAAGGTACAGCCGGATTTTCTTTCTTTTCCCTGTCTGCTTATAATGCAGCATTCCCAAATATTTTACAATATGTTAACCCAAACCCATTGTTCCCACATAAATGGAAGACTCAAAGGTAAATAAGGCACCAAGCCTCTTTAATTAAGTAAGAAGTTCAGGGGAGGAGTTTCTGCAGACCCTTTTAAATCTTAAAGCCTGCCAACTGGATGAACAAAAGGTAGATTAGGCTCACATGATAAATCCCGGTAAATCTAAAAAGCCTTTGTTAATAAGTCACTAAGAGATTTCCCCTACCCCACTAGAATTTCTCTTCACCAGAAGTGAGAGTTAAGATTATTTTAGCAGGTTTGGTTTCCAGCAGAATTAAATGGGTATATGCCTCATGGAGCTTTAATCTCCTCATTTCTATAGAGCTCAATTCTCCTTTCATTCCTACCAAAGGAGAACCAGTTATTTCTAGCTTTTATGTAGGGAGCAGCTGCTGAAACTTCAGAGGCAAAAGAAGTTTATGAAATTAGTCAAGATCCCAGGAAAATTAAACTGAAATTCTATATTGCTTTAATAGCAACAGCAACAACAGAGGTACAAAAGTATTTTCATTTCATTTTGGTATTTCTTTCATGTAGCAGGTTGCAAATGAGCCTTTTAAGTTTCCGTTCATAAGTTAGTGTTCAGTAGCTTGTTCACAGAGCCAAATGACTGGTTATTCTGGCAATTAGTATACTCTTCTGTTTGCAGAAAGGCTTAATGAAGACATTATTAGAGACAGACCTTACTGATGCACATTCAACAGACCTTTTACAATTGCTTGGCAAAGACGCAGATTTTAGCAAAACCTATACCATAACCGCAGACAACATAAGTGACGTTTAAAGCTGTGATAATTTTTTAAGTCCAGATCCTACCTGGATCCATCTGGCTTCACTAATGAATCCTTTTCAGCATTATAGAGTAATCATAGCTTCTCTGTGTGCAGTGCTGAAATCCAAACAGCATATGTAATCCTAATATACATCATGGAAACATTTCCATCAGGAAAGGGCATGAAGACAGCTGTACAAGAGTTGCTAAGATGCTGTCAGGAACAGTGGATCTCACTGTCATTCAGGCTCAAAAAAGTTTTAAAAGTCTATTGGAACAGGTAAGTAACATGTTTTTAGAGCAATGAAAGAAAGGATATCCAACCTTCCAATGGAAGTTTAAAAATGAACAATTTCACATCAAAGAGAAGAGGGTATTAACCAGCCAAGGAAAAACAAACAAAAAACCCCAAAGTAGCAAACAAAAAACAGACCAAATACTACCTTTGTTACCCCCTAACTCATACCTGTGGAATAAAGTTTGGAAAAGCTTTTGAGCACACTCCTAAACACAGCAAAAGCAAACAACTGCAGCACATTTTGCTGTGATCTTGACAAGCTTATGAAGAAGAGATGAGTCTTTCTGCAAACACAGGATGAAGCAAGCAGTCCAGGATCCCTTCCAGCCCATCCTCAGGCCTGAACCCAAACTACCTAGAAGAGTCCCACAACCACAGATTGTGGTTCCCAGTTCTCCAGAGCCTAACCAAAACCATCAGCCCTCTCCTTACATGGCTCTCAAAATAAAGCTTCTGAGCACACTTTCTGGATTTAGACATCCACAATTTTAAGAAGCAACATCTGGAGCAGTTCTGAACTCTATTTGCATCTGCATTTTGTTTTAGGAGGGCTCTGAAAACAATTTGTAGCTGTTGGTTTATAGCTTTTCTAATACAGTGTGTTTGGCCTGGTAAGGATATTGGTATGGATTCTGATTGACTGTAAAAATTGGATCATCAACCAGAGGAAGTCCTAATGATCTTAAAGGAGGAGTCAGGGAGAACTCAAACCAGACCAAAAACTGGTGAAAAATCACGTGTCTCTTAGATTAAACTTAAGCCAATAACAATATGTAATCACTGCTTATAGCAGACTTTATAAATTCCCTTTCAGCATTATACAAAACTTCACTGATTTATTTCCTTCATCCTCCTCTGCACCATGTAGAAAGGCAACTAGAGCTACAAAGAGATGATTGCAACAGTGAAGTATCAGATTTCTAGTTTTCTTTGCAGCAGACCTTTTAAGATTT
>NW_009938452.1:1129-1700 GCF_000696875.1 Nestor notabilis | reverse complement strand
TCAGTGATGTTAACAACTGTGGGGCTTCCACATTTACACAAGATCCTAGCCATGATATATATTAAACCAGACATTTTCTTTCTGCTTATGTCTCTCTAAAAAGGTTAAATGCCATTAATATACTGCACACCAGCACAGGACCTGCTGCCTGCCCTTCTGATGGCTGGTCATCTGGTGGCAAGCATTCACCTACTACAATCGAGTCGCCCCAGTTCCTGCTGGAATTAGAATACTTTTCCTGTAGTGTTAGAATGCAAAATGCTAAGGACAAGTATGTCATGGCAATGTGTTATATGAGTACTATGTTACAAACTAAACCATATAATGATTAGCTATAGAAGACAACCATCATTTGAGGAAACAGAAAATATTGTGGGTATGTGCCAAATGAAAATTAACTATTTGTGCCATCTGACAGTTATTAGTAAATTGAATTCTGGTTTAAAAACGGAATGCTCCTAAAATGTGCTCTTATAGCCTAGTTCCAGGAACATCTCAGCAAATACAAAGTTGCACAGGAAGACACATCCCATATTTGGCAAGTAATAATGCAACTCATTGGGGCCGGGGG
>NW_009938452.1:0-1098 GCF_000696875.1 Nestor notabilis | reverse complement strand
AGGAAGTGTAGAAAGTAGGGGGAGGGAGACAGTCATTCTGTTTGGGATTTAAAATGTGAGAGGAATTACTCCTCCCCTTACAGCTTCACTGACAGAAATGGTATTTCCAGCATTCCACTAAGAGGTGGCATCATTTTGGAGAGTCTTAGTGAGGAACACACCTTATAACTCCATGCTCACTCTTCATAGAGTTCAATGCTTGGGAACCCTCAGAAGAAGGATGTGTGGAACCAGATATTTGCACTTATCCTATCAGCTGTTCCCTTTCTAGAGAGCATAATCTAGGCTTCAAAACACTTTTAATTCTACTTCCTGACTCAGGGAGAAGTATCCCTATGGATTTGCTCCGCAGAAGGAAAGACAAAATATCTGTAAGCTATAAGAAAGAGAATCCTTCCCTTCTCATCCCAGGTCTCCAGCCCCTGCTCATATGCCATGCCACTGCTTCCAGCTTGAGTGCAGGGAGCAGTGCCAGGCCAGAGCTCCAGATGTGCACACATAGGAAAGAGGATTATATGGCAAAGAATCCCCAAAAGCATATTGCTCCATGGCATGAAAGCAGCATGCAGAGAAGTGATTTCACATCCTCTCCCACTCCCACAAGTTAATGATTTTAAGCAGCCAGCTCCTTTCCCCATCCTTATGCAGGATGTTGAAGTGGTGTCACCAGGATTCATCCTTCTCTGAGAGCCTAAGCAGGTTGTGCAACACAGTACAAATTACTGTAAGAACAGCAGAAGTTAAAAAACAAACAAAAACAAAACAAAAAAAAAACCCACACAAAAAAAAGAAAAAAACCCCAAAACAACCCCCCCAAACCAACAAACACCACCTACATTTTGTCTGAAACATGAACGATGTAGATTTGCAGTGATAGAACATTACTACACGTGCCTCCACATATGCACCCTTATGTTCGAAAGTCCATGGGAGAGGTACAGAGACAATCATTTCAGCCTAGCTTATAAATGCTCGTTCTTAACAGTCCTGAGCTACCTGCCAACAGAGAACAATAAAACTCTAACAAATCACACATGAAAGATGACAAGTACTTACTAGGAGGTTTACTTGATCTCGGGCTGACGCTTTCTGGGAGAG
>NW_009938451.1:0-1687 GCF_000696875.1 Nestor notabilis | reverse complement strand
GCAGCCTTCCAGTATCTGAAGGGGGCCTACTGGGATGCTGTGGAAGTCCTCTTCATTAGGGACTGTAGTGATAGGACAAAGGGTAATGGCTTCAAACTTGAACAGGGGAAGTTTAGATTAGATATAAGGAAGAAGTTCTTTACTGTGAGGGTGGTGAGGCACTGGAATGGGTTGCCCAAGGAAGCTGCGAATGCTCCATTCCTGGCGGTGTTCAAGGCCAGGTTGGACAGAGCCTTGAGCAACATGGTTTAGTGCGAGGTGCCCCTGCCCACGGCAGGGGAGTTGGAACTAAATGATCCTTAAGGTCCTTTCCAACCCAAACCATTCTCGGATTCTATAATGGGCTTGGAGCAACCTGGTCTAGTGGAAGGCGTTTCCGCCTTTGTCAGGGGGTTGGACTAGATGAGCTTTAAGGTCCCTTCCAACTCTAACCATGCTATGATTCTATGACAATAGGCTACACTGGCCTTTCCAAAGGGAATCTACAGGAATAGCAGGTGTAGAAGCTTCAGATCTAAGATCAGATGGTGACAGAGGGAAAAGCTGGAATAGTGACAATAAAGCACCCATTGCTCAGACAGGTAATACACATGACTGCTGAAGACTTGAACGGAAATTATGTCATTAAGAGACAATGTCCACCTATTCCCTCTCGAGGACATGGAAATGCCAGCACCCAGGCAACTGTCTTCTGCCCAGGTTGACACTGTTGCTGATGCTTCCCACACTTCTTGTTCTCTCAGTAAGGTCAGACCTGCAAGTGCTGCTGGAAAACACCAAGGGAAGGAGACACTTCTGCAAGAGCAAGGGAGGGATGTGTCCCAGGAGGCTGAGTTCCGCATAAACCCCTTAGGTCACAACCAGGTCAGGAAGGAATTCTCACCATTAATTCAAAGTACCATACAACCACACGCAATACAAGGCCTGTTTCTCAAGTACAGATGGGCCTGCTGATGGGCCATTTCAGCTACAAAAATGGGGCTGCTGGTAAGCTAAAAGCTTTCCCAAAATTGCTTTATACAAGTTTCCACTGATGCCCCTTGCACATGAGATACATAACATTCATGTAAACACCTTGCTTCCACAAATAAGGACAATTCTTTGGCTGGTTTGGTTCAAGCAACAAAACTGGCCAGGCTGGACAAAGGCAAATCTGCCCCTGTGCAGAAGGACAGTCCCTCAGCTAGCAAATTGTCATGTTGTGTGATGATCCAAGAGACTTGCAGGATCACCTGAACACCCAAAAGCTCCTCTTCTTTCCCAAATTTCAAGACACCAAGTGTTTGAAAATTCCCCCTTTCTAGAAATTGTATCATTCCCCTTGGAAAAATGCCATCAGAGATATTAAAACTCAGTATTTTAAATCAACCAATCAAGTAGTACAACCAGTCTATCTATCCACACTTGACTGCATAAAAGAATTTCTAAATAGGAAATAATTACACTTTGTGACAAAGCAGACACCCAGAAATTAAGACATTTGCACCTCTTAACCCAACCCATTGTACAGCAACACAATGGGAGACTGAGGGGAAAACATACATTTCCCTGAAACCTCCCTCTAGCACAAAATGAAGTAACTAAGATCTTGGTGGGGAAAAAGAAAACCATTTAACACAGCACAGATACCACCAACTAGGGAACAGCTTTCAGTACTCACAGTGTCGTGGTTCAAGCCCAGCCGGCA
>NW_009938450.1:0-11984 GCF_000696875.1 Nestor notabilis | reverse complement strand
ACCCTAACTATTCTATGATTCTATGAAAGGTAAATAAACAGTCTGGGAAAGACATATGAAAAGAAGAGAGAATCAATCTCTGAATGTGTTTTAGTCGAACAGGCCTAAGGCAATGTACTAAAAAAAATAATGTCAGGGTGCATAAATATGCCCTTTTTATGTCTCCAAATACATTCATCGATCAGAGCTGATGATCTGATCCAAATTCTCCATTCACAGGAATCTGAAGTGTGGAAAATGTACTCATGGTAGTCTGCCACAACGTGATTTAAGAATTGCAGTTTTGCAATGTAAGCAGATTCCTCAGATGAAGAAACTAGTCTTTTATAAGTAGCAGGCACTTGAGTACTTAGAAAAGCGTGCATTGGAGTACTTTGTCTAAGCATGTGATCTAATAGTTTATTTTCTTCATTAGTGATTTACTTGAAGAAATAGTTTTAGGGGTTTAACAAAATGCAACCTTAGCTCTTCTCACAAGGATATACTGTCATCTTGGTGCATATGATAATTCAGTTGACCGCACCTACAACCTCTTGCATAGATAGACGGGATTTTGTATTTATTGTACGTAAAATTTATCTACATTAGGAGGAGAATAAACATAAGACAAAGTAATTTTACAAACTAATTTTTCATTTCCCCTTTAGCTTAACTCACTGCTGCAAATGTCAGGATCTACAAGATGAGTGAATGAGGCTAGGCAAGGTGAAATCAATTCTTTGTCACTCTGTCTTCTAGTGCATTACCGAAGTGTTATTAAACATATACTCTCAGAAAAAATGCAAAAGCAATAGGAAAAAAAATAGGAATGAAGTAACATCTTTGTCCAGTATATTTGTAAACATCAGATAATTCTTTTAAAAAAGGTCTGTCCTGAAATCTCATTAAAAGCCATGTGAAAAAATCATAGGAAAGTGTTTCTATCTTTCAGTATATATTTGGGAGGAAGAAGTTAAAAATCACTATAAGCATTTGCAATACAACTTTTAATTTCTTAGTGTGTATTTTTATTACGCTCAAAAAACAAAGGAAAAACAAGCTGCTGACATCGGACAGAAACTTGGGTTTTAGTGATGGATTAACATCTGTTAACAACTGTTGTCACAGTAATCAATTAGTATGAGGAAATGAAGCTTTAAGTTAAATATCAAATATCATGAGTTTCATGATAAAAAGGATGAGAATTCACCACAGTGGGTTTTTTGAGGGTACTAAAAAAGCCTAAATAACTCTTGCTGGCTTTTTCAGATATACCATGTTCAGAAGATGGAAAATAGGATGAATATGCACTGTGATTAATGCAAACATTTGGTTTATGTTTTTTCTGTGCAGTTACTGCTTATGTTGTGCATTTAAAATTAACTACCAAAATATCTCTAACTATTTTTGCTTAAAACAGAAGACAATTGTGACCTTTTGCTTGGGGGGGTGGGGAGATGGGGTGTGATCCTGATAAGACAGGTCCTTTTCATGACTCACCAAAGTCTAAACACCATGCAGGTAACTTCATGCTTCTCTTCAGGGCTTGACAGACGGCTTGTGTTCATAGAGGGGTTCTGGTAAGTTTGCAAGTGTCAAGGGAAGCGTGCATGGAATGGTGCTCTGAATACATCAGCACAAATGTTACTTGCTGTCTTTTTCCATGTGGTTGTTAATATCACTGAAGTGGAAAAAATAGCTTAAAAAAAAATAAAGCCAAACCAACAAAAAAAACAAAACCAACAACCACAAAAACCCCCATCTAATTTTCATTGCCTTTTATATTTATGTTATTGCCAAAGTATTCAGCGTAGTGTAGGTCTTTTCCTCATGTAGAATAAGGCATACTACTTGCAACAGACACTGTTTAATCTGAAGCATCACTTTCACAATCCGTATTAAAAGCTGTTGTGTAGAGCTACCAACAGGTCTGTTGCAGCAACAAATCTGCCCAGATTTCAATAACCTGAAAAGACTCATAGTGCCAAAAAAAAAGAAACTTTGTAAATCTCTGTAGACAAGGAGTTTCTTCTGAGGTGTTACAGACTATCAAGCCTGAATTTGGTTACTTTCTGTGTTACTGCATCCCTGGTTCTCCCAAATGAAAGGGAAATGTGATGATGGAAAGATTTGATGTGCAGGTCTGTCTGGCCTCTTTAGCATATTACATTTGAACTTTCCAGGTAGATTATGAATTTTTATTAATTTATATTAAAAATAGGGACACACAAGGTCTTTTACTAACTATTAAAATCAGGAAGGGTTTTTTGATCAACACTACAAGTATCTGCATAGCCAGCAACTAGTGCTGTGTGGAATGGAGATCTCAGAAAACCATGTCAACTGTTAGTTCTTGCTGCTGATGTTTTAAAAATGTCTAACATTGGCAAAGAGAGTTGGATACAAAGTATTCAGCCAAAGAAAAGATATGTATCGTATTTTTACTGTCAGTTTAAGCATTTAACCTGCTGCCTTTTCCTCATTATTGGACCATCTTTCATGGTATAGTCAATGGCAATAATGAAGGCTTTTATAGCACACAGCTCTTGTCAGGTGGTCCTCAGAACCATAATAGTCTTTGCCTTAAACTTTGCCAAGTATAGCAGGCAGTTTGGCCATAGGCCCCCCTCAAGGGTCTTGTGCCTTTAGAAATTATCCCCAAGAGAGTAGATAAGCAGATTAAAATAAACAAGTTTTTTCTTCCATCACTTTTTATACACTGGAGTAGGTGGAATTAAGTATATACATATGGTGGAAGGAAATGTCAAATTCACAACATTTCATCTTTAACGGAGAAGAAAATATTAAAGATAACAAAATAGATTGTAAATTAATTTGAAAGCACTCTAAAAGCAAGTTGTCCAATAGGAAATAATTCTTAAGGTTTTGTATGTCTGGATGATGTAATGTGACAGTAAATCACAGCACTATATAAATGAAAAAAAAAACCCCAAATCAAACATATAAACTAGTTTTACCCTTAATCCTACACACTGCAGTGCAGTCAGCAGCACATTGTTAAGTCAATGTGTTCATAATTCGTTGCCTGATGAGGTGCTGGATGGTTTCCGATCTCTACAATGTTTCTAACAAGCAGGGTTGCTACTGGAAAAGGAAAATTGAAACAGTGAATAATAGTAATTTTATCCACAGTGGTGGATGAGAAACGCCCTCACAACTGCTCTCCTCTAAGGTGAACGTCTAGTTTAAGTTCTACTGCTTTGAAAAGCCATGGTCATTCTTTATAATGTGCCCAGCTACCTCAGCCCCAGGAAGACAATGTTCTTCGGAGGCCTTCCGTAGATAGAGTGAATGAATTTCATAACAAATTCTTCCATTTAAGACTATTAAATTCAAAAAGGAAGTTTTTTTCAGTTTTAGTTCTCCATGAGTTTTCTGTTTTAATTCTTTCATAAGAAATCTTTGCTTCAGGATGCAGGGGAGAAAGAGGGCAAAACCTTGTTTTTCAGCATTTTTTTAACAATTCAAAATATTCTATCTCAAGATAATTTGCTTTAAAGAATCTTGTTAGTTTCTACCCACTCATTTTAAAACAGTATTTTGGAAAAATGTCATACTTTCCCCATGTATTTAATTTAGAACAACTGCAGTAACTCAGTAGCAGCCAACTGAATTTAATCAGATATGGATTATTTTAGGGAACTTGAAGAGGCTTCTAGATGACACCTCAGTTTTCAACGTTTAGGTCTTGCTGAAAAAGAATAACCTTCTGTGAAAATACAGAATCTGGTAGTAACTTCTTAGGCATCACTACTGTAAGACTTTAGAATATTTAGTTATTAACACTTTTTTAAAGTTTTGAAGCAACAGCAGATCACCAGCCAGATTATTATGAATATTTCACTGATAATTTTAGGGTAGGATTTTCAACCTGCTATTGGCTAAATCTACTTTTCTTTTTAGTGAAAAGTAGAAATCACAGTGCTATCAGATGCAAGTAGAATGAGGCCCCTCTGAGCAGCTGATTCTCTGTATCATGCTGTTTACACAGCAGGTGTAGGATGAACGGTCTGCCATTTCTCACCTTTCTTTCATCTTCCTGATATTTCTTTCAATCTAAACAGTTTACATTCACTAATGCTGAGAATAGGCACTTTCTCATTTCAAGATAACACTGGACAATTTTAAATTAATTGCCACAAAGGTTTTTTTCCACCTCCTCCTGCCTCCGTTTGATTCATATTCAGACCTCAAAAACAGCAGGACCAAAGTTATCAATCTGTCAAGAGGAAAATATATAGCCTGATCCTAAATTATATGGTAGAGCTCAAGGTAGACCTCAACATGAGGCTTATAATACTATATTTTAGAAGTATTTTAATTTCTTCTAGAATATAGAAAATAAAGAACTATTGAGAATTTTCATCCTTTGAAGTAGAATTTCTGCTAAGCATAATTTTACTTTTGTTTAATGAAGAATTCTTAGCAATAAAATATATTAAATATTTGGCATGGGAAATGCATGTGGTTTTGTTTTGGTTTTGTTTTTCCTTCAGTGTATGGATTTCATATCTTTCATTTGTTTTGATCTGAGAGTTTTCACTATGGACAAACAACAAAAAACCTGAAACGACACTGCCACAAAGAGTTAGGCTTGGGTTTAATGAGTTTAACAGGAGAAACTACCTCTAAGGATTATTTGGTATTATGTTTGATTTTTAGCCAACAGAAAACTTTTCACCAGGAGATAAGTCTGAGATTTAACTGTAGAGGAGGAGAAAAAACTCTATTAATTTTGCCTCAGGAAATCAATGATTCAAGTTTCAATCTTTTTTAGGTGCATCTTTATTCTTTATCTCCCTGTCTGGCCTCAGAAATGAACTCCCCATAGTCTTTGTCATATGATTTACAGGTTGTTGATTTGAGACACAGGGACAGTAAGTCAATAGTCTCTCTCTGAAAATCCTGCTGAGAGTTAGGATTGTCTAATATGAGATGTATAATCAGAATCAATCTGCTGTCAAGGAGTAGTATTCTCTACTTTGTATAGAAACACCAACTGGAATAATTTCCCTGGAGTGTTCTGATGGCTTGTCAATGAAAAGCGCAGGGGAATTTGGATGGAATCCTGGAAAGTCATCAGGGACATAAGAGTATGACCTTGGTAAATCTTCATTTTTAGTTTCACTGCTGAAGCTGGTTGAGTTGATTTTAAAAAAGAAGGAAAAAAGCATGATATTTTTGTATGCACAATGTCTATGTGACAATATTTACTATAAATGCCTTCCTATAAGAATATGCCATTCCAGTTGAAACTAGGGGTTTAATACTTCATGTTTCAGGTTTTGGTTCATTTTTCATAAAAGAAGATGCAGAATCTCTCGCCCTGCTTTCACTTAGTTGCCTGTATTGTTAAGTATAGCAAATTCTCTTCAATGTAAAACCCTGTGATGCTTTTTTCACAAGTTGTTGTTGGGTTAGTCTGACAATATGTACAGCATTTAAGAATTTAGATAAAACCAAAAAAAAAAAAAAAAAAAAAAGGGCTTTTGACTTCTTGGGTTTCTTTGGTGCCCAAAATGAAATACTTTTACTGAAGTGAGTAGCTTCACTTTTCCTCCAAATACAGCTAAATTAGTATGCTGTAAGTTTCTGAAGATGATTTCTGAAGATGTAGAGCATTTTATTTAGCTTTCTCTCTCTCATAAAATGTTTTCAGGACTTTGATGAGCTTCAACATAGGAAACTAAGTGAATAAGAGCAGTTTATTCATTCTAATTCCTTTTATATGTGTGATTTTCTTGTATAGAAGAGAATCATGTACAGGATTTTGAATGCAGTGAGGTTAATGCAGGCTTTAAAGAGTTTTAGTTTTGAAAACAAACCATGTGGACTTAGAAAAGTGGACAAGAAGCCATGTATGACTGCAAGAAATATTTGCTTTTAGTGGGAAAAAATAGTGACACTGTGTTTTTTTGGTGAAAAATATGATAGACTTGAGTTGTCAAAATTTTTCTGCACTTTTTAAGAAGGTGGTGTGTGAGAAGGAATGGCAGAGAACTCACAAGCTTATGCTATTAGCAACATTAGCTGTGCCGTATGTTTTATTTCTTGCCAAAGAGAGTATTTTCAAGAAAGCTACTTCTCATTCTATGATTCCAGTAGGAAAGTGTTAACAACAAAGCCTACCAATGCAAGTTGCTGGTGTGGTAAAAGTCTTGAGTTTGTCATAAAAAAATAGAGCTTGGTGCTCACAGTAGGTAGTGAGGCATTGGAAAGGATAACTTTTCACTTCCCAGGAACACAGTGCTATCCTACGTATGAAAATAATGTCAATATGATGTCTCACAGAAATAGAAAGAATAGGTCTCAAGCTCAGCATAAAAAAATTGTTAGGAATCAAAATATTTCCTTTCTGAGGAGACCTGAAGTTGTCAGCCTGATGTTTGTTGTCTGTAACTTTACAGATTAAGGGACCTCAGAGACAGTCAGTTATGTATTCTTGAGAGCCCTAATTCTCTTGCCCACCTGAAAATCATTACATCAGATGCCTAAACTAAAATTTCATAAAGTTAGCCCTTTAGCTAACTTGTTTTGAAGAAGTTTATTGTGATTGACCTGATAAAAATGAACAGTCCTTTAGAAATCCTGGTTATACCTTTCGCAGGTTGCTGTAGCAAAGATCTGGAAAATCAGTTCAACATGACAGTGTAATAGGAGATTATAATCATCAGTTGCTTCTTTTATTTTGCTTTACAGTGTGCAATGTAATACTATTTTCAAGTCATTCCAGTAGCCCCATGCCTAACCTGTAATTACAAGCCTGATCCGATTGTTCTTCAGTGAATTGACTGCCTCTCATAACAAGTGAATTAGATTTAAAAATACTTTGTATTCCCAAAAAGGCTTTAAAAAGTTTTATGGAATTCATAAGAATCTTAGAGGGGTTTTAGAAAAACTGCAGTGGACATATTCGTTTGAGACCGAGCTGTTCTGCCAGCCTCATCACTGGGAGCTGCCAAAGGTAAATCTAGCCTTCATAGATCAAAAGCAGTGATGGGTCCTCCATCAGTTTTATCTGGATTACAGTCCATGATTAATCTCTTTGCTTTGATATTAGTGAGCTAGCAAAGAGCTTGATCCCTCATAATCAATGATTCTTTGGCAGCTGCTGATGTGAGCCTCACTGGCTTCAGTTCCTGAGCCAAACGGGAGTTCATTCTGTCATTTATTTACTGTTTGCTGAAGGGAACATTTTAATCAATGACCTCATCACATTTTTGATACTTCGTTGGCTCACAACACTTGTTCTGTTAGTTTCTGGATTTAAAATTCTTTATTTGTTTCAGCCACTGCACAAATTAAATTAATAAATAAGGTTTGAGTAATTTAAATGGTATAAAAGTGAGGTGTACAAAAGAACAGCTGAGTTTTAGCTCTAGATTTTCAACACAAAAATACATTTTTTCAGAGTCAAGTTCCAGGTTTGTTTAAATATAAGGAAAGAGTCCCTTCTAGAGATTGCATGCAGAGTTGGGACTGAGGTTTATACAATTAAACAATCTCTGGAAAGGTAACATGGTTGATAAATTTTTCCATGCCTCCTGGCATCCAACCTAAACTATTCTATGATTCTATGATTTTCAACCTTGTCAACAAAACCATAAATGATGGCTACTGGGAAAGCTGATCCTCAGAGGAGTAGGAAATCTTGCTAAAATTCACAGTTCAGGTCAGCTTCAGAGAATCATCTCCTTGTTCCAAGTCAAATGTCTTATGAGGACATGCCTCTTTTTGTTGCTGCTCCTGATCGTTGACCTTTGAATGTAAGAGAAGGCAGAAGCAAAGAGCTGTCTGGTGGTCGGTTTGCCCATATCTCTAGAAATGGCTCACCTGACAGAGTCAACAACATTGTCATGAAGCAGTGGTAATTAACAGCGTGCTTCAAGATGAGAAGCCTAGTCTCTGTTTCATGATACTGTCAGATATTACAGTTAATAGAATAAATTCTTAATTTATGTCTCCTTAGCAATTTTGCATTTTAAATTAATTGCCCTGTGGAATTCTTTACAAATTAATGTTGAGCAGAGCATCTCTTCTTGTGAAAATACCAGAGTACTGGTCTATAGAAAATGAATGATGTGAAGCATGAAATAGTACTTAAAGAACTGTCTTTATTGCACCTTGAGATCTTGCTCTGCGCATTTCATTTCAATCTGTGCATTAGTTTATGACCTTTTGCATCCACTGGAAGAAGTGTATGTAACCTTCCTGAGCTGTTCAGTTTACATTTGGAACTCAAATTTCGCTGAAAGATGTGTAAAATCCCAGTAGCCAGATAATTCTCTGGTGAACACAGAGCCGATAATACTAAAAAATCTTAAGCTATTCAGCCAAGTGTTGGCATTTATGTATGCTTGCAGCTTTCCCTCTGGATGCAGCTCTTTGTGATGTGGTAATATATTTTAGGTTTGTGATTATAGGGATTTTATTTGCATTTCTTGAAATTATACCTTCTAGATAAAGGGGACTTTTCAAGCAGTTACAAAGGAAGAAGAAAAACAAAAGATTCTTGGGTAGGTGTGCCTTTATTACCAAATTATATAATTCAGGGGAGAAAATAATAAACTTTTATTCTGGATCCATTTAAAACAAAGAAAAAAAGTACTTTTTTTCTTTCCTTATCTTACGTTCCTCATTTCTTGGATCTGTCTCAGTGAAAGGTTTCCAGCTGTAGATTTCTTGAGAATAGCCAATGGCACCAGGAATAATTAGCTGTTACCTCATATCCTCCTTCCCTCTGTCTTTCAATATCTCACGAACCTTTTCCAAAGTAGGAATACTCCAATTTTGTACTACCCATTTCCTTAATCTCCTCTAACACCCCCTACGTATTCTTAAATCTAGAACCAAAATGCTGGCCAGAAATGTATTTTGGGACCATCTAATTTAGTTTAAAATCTTTTTTGTTACCTTTGGAAAGACCTGTTGTAAAATTACTCAGTCTCAATTATATTTGAAAACATGAAGTACACTTGGTGGGGTCACTGGGAGAAAAATGTGTAGTATATTTTGGCAGACTATTGAGTTCCAAGCCAAGTAAAAACACTCCCAACTTGAAACACAGACCATTTGTCCTTCTACCAAGCTCATGTGCTCTTCCAGAATTACATTACCTGATTCCTGTGCTGGTTTAGTCCCTTTTTCCTGTTACTTTGTCTGCATCTTGAAAATGAATACGACAGGAAATTTAAGTAATAAGAGAAGACTATTTTGTAACAACTGTAATCAGACCATGATTTGAAACTTGGGAGCTGTTTTCAGATTTCTGAAGAAAAATTAAAGAAACCAAACCCACAACACCATGAATATATTCAAAATATGAATAGAAGGAAATTAAGGGCCAGAAGAATATAGTTTCCATATGACATGGTCTTTAATTACATATACTTCTCTGAAAGGAAGGCAATATGTAATACTTTTTTTTCAATGCGAATGGAAATAACAACTGCTCTTTGTTGCATATACGGCTCTTCAGAGAACTTCAGACTTTGGAGACTTTTATAAGCAGTACATATGCTATCCTTTATACTTGAGGATTTGAGCAGGTTTTTTATCTGTGGTTCTTATAATTTTGTTGTGCTTACTACCTGGAGTGGAGGATGACTCAAGGTAACAGCATGCTCTATTCAGTTAGACCACACTCTGTGAGAAAGAGCTTTCTCCCAAGCTTTTCCTTCCTGACAGATCACAGAGCAGATTTCCTTTTGCTATCTAACAAAAGCTTTCTAGCATCTGTATTTAGAGATTAACTTTTCTTACATTTTATGAAAATTTCAGTATATTGAGTCATTTTATCTGACGCACCTAAACCCCTCCATCCTATCGTCCACTGTATGCTGCGTGAAGAGACTTCCTTGTAAAGAGAAGCCAGTCTGTTCATTGGTCTTTCCCTTGTGGAACTATATTGTATTTTAAAGCATTCAAAATATCCATGTGTCAAGAGGCACATTAGCTGGTTGGTTCCATGTCTGTACGAAGCTATGGAAGGTTGTTTACATGCTGTGATGTAAATAACATGTCACTGTCTGTTTTACACTGTCTCTTTTTATGATCAAGGCATCTGCTGGATCTGATTTCATTGCATGGAGCTGCTGAAGCACTGCCATGGGACTGCAGTAGTAACTGCTGAGTGGTATTTAAAAGTGTGAATATGCTTTGGAGCCTTCCATTACAGTTTGTTTTTTGATTTATAAAGGTCATATAGTGACTGCATACATCAAAATTTGACTTGTTTTCAATAAGGATCTAGCTTAGTTAATCAATAGGCTACCACCTTTTAGACTGCACTCTCAAAAAAGCCCTTGGAAAAGCTTTCTTACATAGCCATCTCACATCCCTATTTAAGGACAGTTAAAGAACTTCATAGTTCTTTCTCTGTAAAGAAATAAGAAACATTTAAAAATACTTTTATTCTGGAACATCACATAGTTTAGATTAAATCTCCAAATGTGAAGGCCATTTGTATTAACTGGCTTTGTTAGGGTTGTCCAGAGCATCCTACAAATTAATACATGATATACTACCTGCTGAAGTACAAGCTGTAATCATGAATCACTCATAGAAAATTTCTTTTCTTTCAAATCTTATTCTAAGCAGTTTTTCTTGCTTGTGGCCTCAAAGTGCTCTTGTTCTCTGTTCGTGGTTTTACAACTGAATGAATTCATCACTGGGTCATAGAATGTCAGTTTTCCTTTATGTAGTTGGAACAAAGTTATATGACTTTATAAAATGAATAATTTACATGATATTAAAATAATTTTTTATGAAACTTCCAGGAATGGGTAAAAGTTGGTTCCTCTGAATTAAAGTAAGTTAAAAAATCAGGGTAGGAAACTATAAGTAATATTTTTTTCTCTTTATTCACTCAGTTACTCTGCCAAATAAGCTTTCCCTTTCTTCTGTGACCAATTCAGAGAATGAAACAATGTAATCTGAATTAATTAATTGCTAAGTATTTTTAGACCATGAAACACATCCCATCAACATCCTTTTTTCTTACCTGTGTAATAGATGTTATTGGTATAATTTTCTGATGTGGTTCAAAAGTGATATTAAATTCAGAATATAGTGCTTCATTGTTTGGGAGATAACATAAGAAATTCCAAAAAAGTTTATGCTTTTAATGTGTTTGGTGTGACTTGCATAAATAAAAGACACAAACCCCCTATATATTCATGTTTTGGAAGCCAAGTGTTTTAAGAACAAGTTCTAATCAATCACTGGACTTGGAATGGCTTTCACCTATGTACCTGAGTGTTATCAGTTTCAGCTCCAGCACTTCAGGGATGATGATGTTCAAATTACTAGTCTATGAAGTAGTTATGGAAAAGGAGCCAGAAGCCTGCTTACCGCAAAATGCATCTGTCCTTCTTAGATGTGGGAAGTGTTTAGTATGGCTCTTGTCTTCTTTTTCCCTGAAATTCAGTATCAGTCAAAACTTGCAGCCACTTTGGTGTCTTGAACTTGTAAAGCAAACTGGTGCTTCATATTCTGAGTCCCTAAAAGAGAATTCTTTGAAGTACCTGCTCAAATACAAGTTAACCATAAAGGTACCAGAAGGCCAACTTTTAGTGCTGAAGGGTTGATATTAAATATTTTAGGGGTGATATTGAAATACACACTTCAGCAAATCAGCAGATGCATCTTGTTTGTTGCAAGGGCTGAGTAGGTTATCAGCTGTCTCTTGACTTGTGCTGTTGAGATTTGGAAACTAGACACCTGTCCATCTGTTTTGTCTGAGGGACTTGACCCTGTCACCTTTTCTTCACCTTTGTTCAACATCTTTGTTGGTGACATGGACAGTGGGATTGAGGCGACCTCAACAAGTTTGCTAACAACACCAAGCTGTGTGGCTTGGTTGATACGCTGGAGGGAAGGGATGCCATCCAGAAGGACCTTGACATGCTTGTGAGGTGGGCTGATGCCAACCTTATGAAGTTTAATCAAGCCGAGTGCAAGGTTCTACACCTGGGTTGGCACAA
>NW_009938449.1:0-10498 GCF_000696875.1 Nestor notabilis | reverse complement strand
GACTGCTGTAGCTGAACCCAGGACAAAAGGGCTATCAGCACAATAACTTGGATTTATGAAACAAAGATTTTAATTCAAATTTGTCCAATATTTTAGAAAATTTGTATTTTTATTTTTGTGGTCAAGTTCTTATCTGTGTTTGAAGCACAGGTTCCCCCATAGACTAAACTTTGACTTCCTCATTTCTTTGTGTTTTTAAGTAGTTTGAGGTGGTCCGATGCTTACCTAGGTGATAATAGTCTTTGTTGCTTTTTCAGGGGCAAGTTTTCTTTCCTGAAATGGCCTGTAGCTGGGATTTTGGACCCAGGAGTCCAATCTCAGAATGTTTCCTGTAAGAACGTAAGTGAGAGAGTGCCTTCTTTTGGCAGAGGAGCAAGAAGTGATTATCACCTCTTGCTGAAAGCGGAGCATTATTTATGAAAACTGATTAAAGCTTCAAGCATGTTGGTCTTGTGTTGAGTTGTATTTGTTTGTGCTTGTATATACCATTCTTTCTCCAAGTTCTGTTAATAACTAGATTGAACTCGAAAAGGGTCAACATTCTAATGTTTTTTCACCTAGCATCTATTGCTAGGGGTATCTCATTAAGGCAAGTAACAACATTCTTAACAGCAAGTTCATCCACAAGGTAGGACAGGCTTTATGTCCATCTCCTGGTCAAATCTGACCTTTACAGAAGTTCATCTTTTCAAGTGTTGTATGTGTTATGAATTCTTCTTGAGATTCTTACTGGGTTTCATTTTTTTCCTATGTTAGATTGCATATGAATACTGACAGTTTGGGGAGCTTTCTTTTCCTTCTAAATGGAATCTTATGGCCAAATAAAGCAATGTGAACAATTTGAAATGCAGGAAGCAAAGTAGGGTTTGGAGATGTAAATTCAGTTCCCTGGTATAATTTAAATAAACAACTCAACCAACAGAAAGTCCCATAATCTAGTTCACAAGAGCAGATGTTTGGCAGGATTCATTGTGGTGGGTTTGCAGTCTTTGCTTATCACAGAACCAGGACTGTATGCATCACTGCCACATGCTTCTTTCTTCTCTTCATCCCAGGGAAACTAATTTTGTCAAGAAAATAAAGTGGGAGGAGGGAATGTATCATTCCAACACAAGCTGGATACAATTCCTGTGCTCAACGTTTGTTAGTGGAGGCTGGGCTGGGGGATGTGTTATATCTTCCAGACAGCCTATTGCAGATACAAATCTCAATGTCTGCTCTTACTTTTAATTGAGCTCTTTTTTTTCTATTTTTTTTTTTAAATGTGTATGAATTATAAAACTATTTTCTGCAGCAGACTCAGACACTAAAATGTTTGGCACTGTGGCATCTCTCCTTTGTGTGGCATATATAAGTGTCTCATGAAGTGCCCAATAATTTCTGTTTTCTCATAACTGAAGAATGGGAAAGACATGTTGGCACTAGAATCTTCTTATAAAATGGAAAATTTACTTTAAGATGCCTAAAAGAACCATTAGAATTAGAAGCATTTCCTTTTTCCCGTAAGTGGAGAAAATCTTTCACGAAAGTTTCAACCATGGTAGTAATATGGTAAGTCTTGGTATAAATAGTTTGTTAATCATTACACAGTGGTCTATCCTGTTAGCCTTCTTGGGCAAAATGTTCAATTCTTACTACCTGAGCTGTAAAAACTAGGAATTCACATGAAGTTTTGTAGTAGCTTTTGATGAAGAAGTTTCCCACTTAGGATAATCTACAAAGAGTCTCTCGCCTGAGCAATGCAGAGAATGGTGAGGTGCTGTGAATACAGGGTGGACAAGTGGAAGAGTTTTAATTTATGAAGGAAACTTAGATGGGCTCATCTTCTTCTGGGTGTGTAAGGAAATCAACAGAACTCAGTGGGAGATCTTATGGAAGGGAAAACTAGTACTTATTAAAAAAAAAAATAAATCTTTAAATAAGGTGATTTTACCTGCTGATGCTCATTTTTGTGGTCCGGCAAGGATGTGTGCGTGTGTGTGATGTAGAGGACAAAGGATGCCAGATGCTAAGTCTCTGGGGTTCTTCCTGATGTAACAAGCATGGTTTTGGACAAATCTTTTGTGCCTTTTGTAATTTGGCAGTGGTTGCAGGGTGGTCCTGTGCTGCAGAGCCTTGTTTACTCCATCTTCTTAAATCATAGGCCAGGTTGCCGCCCATTGCCTGTTTTCCTCATGGGCTAAAGAGGACAGGAGTGGTGGATGTGGCAATTCCACAACCTTTGTGTGGTCTTTGATCGCAATACATGCCCTTCTTTTAACTCTTTGTTTCTTCTGGTGCTTGCACCTATGCATTTTTGTTCAGACTGCATTTATGCAGTCTTCATATTTCTGTAATAAATCTTTCCAGGTGGAATTTTTAAGTGCATCCGTTGTTGTCCAAACTCTGTTTGAACTGAAGTTATCAGTAAAATTCTTGTGGACATCAAAGAGGGAGAGTTGTGTCATTGCTCAGTACTTTTACTTTGGAAAACTAACTTCTTAAAATCCAGTTGTAAACCACTTCATCCCAAATGGGGGAGGCATCCCCAGTCTAAACTTGATGGTTTAGATTAGATAAAATAATGTCATGACCATGCTGTAATTCTAGAAACAGTGTTGCATGAGCAGAGTAGTTACATGAGCACAGAGAAGCAGTTCAGCTTTTGCCTTAGACTGAGAAGACTGTAGTTCCAAGAATCAGTTCAGTGAGACTCACTCCTGCATATGGAAAAGAGGGATTGACCCTGGGGTTTTGGGAAGCTTTCTGAACCACCCTCCCCTTTTCTCCTCCATTTAGAGTCTCTTATGGTGCACAGTATAGTTGGTGGTCTTCTGTGGAGAGTCAATGGTGATTGTGTTGCATTAGCACTTCAGCTTTTCCATAGCATATGTGAGTTTTGTCACATGAGTGCTTGGTTATTGAAGCTGTCGCATGAGCCTACCTGCAGTGATTTGAATGCTTGAGTAAAACTTCGATTCCTCTATCTAGGCTGAATATTCAGTAAAGAGTCTAAAACACCCCAGTGGACTGAGACAAGGGGAGTATTGGAAGGGAGAAGTGGGGAATGAGGGTAGGGGCAGAAAGCAGCTGCTAAAATGTTCTGCAACCACTTAGAACTGCAATTTAAATTCAGTATCATTTCCAAGTTAAAAACAATTTTTTGCAAAATTCTCAACTTACGCTAGATGTGGTGGGTGGCTATGAAGAATACTGCCTTTTGAAGAGTTGGCAGTGGGGTTTGGCAGAGGGAAGGATATAGAAAGCAAGTTGTTTTTGCATGCAAGCCAAGTGTTGATGATGCCTCTGCAACACAGCTACTGTACAGAGGGTTAAATAAGTATTTGAGATACCAACTTTGAGGTGGAGTGCTGCCCTAGACTACCTGATTTGGGAGAGCACGTGCATGATTCCCTTTTCTCCATAAGCTGAAGAAGAAGCCAGAGGCTGTGGAAAAAAGTGGGAAAGGAACTAAAAATGTTATGAGTGTTAGAAAGAAACATACTGCTCCTTAGTGCAATGTCTTGAAAATGTAACCCAGTCTGGAAAGAAATTTAGTTGGTACTCAGGTGTCAACTGTCTGGAAAGCAGTAAGTTTCCTAAGTACTGAGGAATAGTTAGGGCCTTAGCCTGTGGCAGGATGTCTGTGAGGACTCTGGCAAGCTCTAGTGAGTCCTCCTAACATCAGCATGGAAAATCCCAAAGCCCACAGAGCAGGTATCAGTGAGCTCCTGTGTGAAATTTCACACGTGGTTTATTATGTGCTTGCAGCTGTCTGGCTTTTTCACACTACTGCACTATCTGCAGATGTTTTCCTATGACTCACAGTGCAGCACCAAAGAAAAACACCACTAGGTTATCACACAGCTGTATTTGAATAAACCACGTTTGCAGGGTGGGTGGACAGCAATGTAATCTTACGACACAGTTAGTTGTGAGCCTGGAGCATACTGGCCAAGCCACTGTGCTGTCAGCTCTTCAGGGGTTGTGGGAGCAATTCTGGTAGTTGGTTGTGCTTCATCAGATCTCTTACAGAGTCTGACTTGGTCTGCCCTCTTTGCATGAACTGGAAAATCTCTCTCAGCCATACCAAGGAGCTCTGGTTTCCTTGGGAATTTAGCACTAAGTCTTATTTACAATGTGGAATGGATGCTTGGAGCAGCAAGGTAGGGAGAGCATGTTATCAGACTGCCCGGTACCTTGGATCTTGAAGTGTGGGAGCATGTCAGTGAGTGCTGATGGCAGGGACAAGCCAAAAGGCTATTTTCTTAACTCCTGCTGTTCCCCTCCTGCATCTCCCTATGTGTTCATCATGTGGTGAAGATAGCAGATGGGCTGCCCTGGAGGTGACACATACTTACCTGCAGGGAAGAGGAGCTCTTGTACCAAGTCCCCAGTGAAAGTGTTGCTGCTGGCAGGCAGGAAGTGCTGTCACTTGGCAGCAGGCCTCAGAGAGAAGATTACTTTGTCCTTGTTCTTAGTTCCGTTTGCCAGGTTCCCTTCTGATTGCCAGGCTGGTAGTGCATGGGGGAGATAACCCTGGTTCAGTGAGCAGCAGTTCAGTCTGTCATCAAACAGAAAATACTTGGGCAGAATTAATAGAGCCATGTGCTGAACTAATTTGGTATGAGGCTTGTGGGTGTGGTTCTTTGGTACAAGTTTGGTTTTGTTTGTCTTTCTGCAGGGAGGGCTGAAATCTTCCATCAGAATCTCCCTTTGTCTCTCACAGAGATGTCAACCTGTGAACAGGTCTCTTACAGGCCTGTTAACAACTTTTGTGGTCCTCCTCCTTGCTCTGTACCTCCAAGCTAAGCTACTGCCTCTCACCTCTCTCCAACAGGCTTCCCAGCAGCAGTGGGTTTATTCTCTTTTCCTCAGCACTCTCATCACCAGCTCTGCAGTCCGGGAGACTTGTTTGTGCTCTATTCTCCATGGTTTGCTGAGTTTCCCTGCCACTTCAGGTAGTTCTGCCGGTCCAGTCCCATCACTCCCAACCCCTGTGTCTGCCCAAGAAAGAAATATAAACACTGTTGCTTTAGAGTGATGTTTCTTTGTGAAATTTGGCTGCTTTCTCTGATGAAAACCAGGATATATCTTTCCTATTTTGATGCTTGTCTTCTCATTTTTCTCACCTTCCTAGCTGTTGCTAATGGCTTTGACTGTGTCTAAGTGTGACTCCTAATCCCAGAGGGCATAACTGATTGAGATCCAAGTCACAAATAATGCTCGTGTTTATAGGATTTTGTCTAAATAACTTTCAGTGCAGATTCTTGCTGTATTGCTTAGTATGGAAGAAAGTGTATTACTGTGCCCTGAACAGGTATTAAGACTTCATTATATCTGGGGACCAAGATGCCTGTGTTTTTCACTCAGTAATACAGCTGCAAAGTATATCTTGATGCACTTTACCACACAGGGATACTCTTGCAAGCTTTGCGCACACTTGCAAGCATTACATACCACCAAATTGGTTTATTTTCATATGACAGAGCAGGCCTAATGTCTCTGTTACTTCTTGAATTACTTTCTTGTCTATCTTCTGTAGTGAATATAACAGGTGATGCACACACATGTGGGTATATCCACCTAAAGCATCTGTTCTCTCTGGCCAGAGTATCTAGCTGTGAAGACACTGGATTCATTACTTGGTGCAAGGGCCATGAGAAGAATTTATCATAATATTAATGTGTTTGGAATTTTTTAAGCAATAAATGCAGCAGAAGACAACTTTTTGTTTATTGGCCATCTTAAGTGAGCTTGGGAAAGTAATATTTTCTCCACTGTTCCAATTTAAGAAATAAGTAAGCTGGTCTGATATCATGAAGAAGCCACTCTTCCCTCACCCTCTGCTGTAGGTATCAAGCAGCAAGTGAAGGGATAAAACTGGATGCAGAGGAATGTGAGGCGGTTATGATGGCTGCATGAGGCATGATAGACAGCAGCAGGGTTCAACAAGGAGAGAGGTTTATAGCATCACAGCTGCTGGCTGCATCTTTCCGATGCCCAAACCTGGGTGGAAATCTCTCTGTGCACTCTGAAGTCTTGCTGGTGCTGAACTTCAAGAAGGCATTTTGTTCATAAATGCTTTATTTATATGCACATGCCAGGCATATAGAGGGGGTGAAATTGCTAACTGAGTGTGGCTGTGTCAAAGCAAATCTTGCTTCTGTACCCCTTCATGGTTTGTCAACCTAATATTGGGTTTTGTTTTGTTGCTGCTGTGTTTTTCTGCAGCCATTTGTTGCTGAATGATGATTTCCGTGTGTCTGTCACAGCAGAATCCTGTGCAATCACAGCAGATGCACAAGGGCCAGATTATTCACTCAAAAATGTCACATAGGAGACAGTAACCCAAGCACAGAGCAAGGGCTGAAGGCAGTCACAATCCTCCTTGTTATAATCTGCTCTGGCCAGTAACTTTCTATTTTGGCACAAAACCAAATACAGAAAATCAGACAGATTCCTTTTATAAGGCACTGACTCTATTTGACATGCTTTAATATGCAGCAGTAGTGGTGACGACTCTGAGCTGTGCTGGCTGGCCTTTGCAGTGTGCTATTGTGTTTCACTGAAGCAGACACTGAGGTAGTTTTAATGCTATCTATTTGGTTAGTATCTAACCAAATATCCAAATATTTGTCGAATAACATCCCAGACCACTTATGTTCTTAGCGTAAAGGAATAAAGTGTTTTCACCTTTGTGAAAAATAGTTTGCTTTCTCCTTTAGTAACTTGCTGCTGTCTGCTCTCCCATGCAGCTACTGCTTACTTGCTGTCACTGTTGAGCTTATCCAGGGTGACATTGTCCTATTGTTTTGACAATAACCTTAATCTGTTTGTGCAGTTCAAAGTAAAGGCTGTGTAGCCAGAGATGGAAATGCATGGGTTTAGGCAGCTTATAATGAAATAGAGTCTTTTACTTCAGCTGCTTTGAAGCCACTGCAAATCAGATGTTGGAGTTGATGTATCTTCGGGGATGTGAAATGAATTTTGTGGCTTCTAGCTGGTTGTAGTGAATCAGACATTCACCTCATGAAATACTCCAATATAATCAAGCTTCGTGGGTGGCAGGCTTAGCAGGTACGCCAGTGGCTATATCAAACTGGATGGAGCTTACTGTACTGACAAGGATTTTGATAAACCAAGTTGAAGACAAATCATTGAGTAGGAGCTTCCTACTATGGTTGCCTGTACTTGTATGAGTTGTAAACATGAAGAATAGTAGGACTTTGAGCAGAAGTCACTACAGAGCTGAGTTAGGTGGTTGGACCAATAGTTTCCTCTTAGTTGGTGTTTCATAGGGCTGCTGGGGTGAGGGAACTGCCTTGGTACAATGATAGCACTGTGAAAAAGCAAAGTCTGGGCTATCACTCTGGTGCCTTTCAATAGTGATCGATTCAAAGTAGCTTCACAGAAAAGGAGATAGAAAGTTACCTAGGAGAAAGAAAACTATTTCTGGTGAATTTGAAAGCGCTTGATTTGTCCTTACTCATGTTGTCTAGCTGAAGCACCTTCCCAGAAAACCTTGTCCCTGCTGGGAGTACTGGTATGGGGTAAATGGCTGCAAACCCTTCCATCAAGAGTATCTGCTGCAAGGATGAGACTGGAACAAAGCACGTTGCTTATGTTACATGGATTTTTAGATCAATAGTGGCTCTAAATTGTAGCCAGTTGCATTATACTTTGGAACATGCTTTTGTGGAGATCCTAGGACTCTGGCTTCTCAAATGGAATGAGCACCAAGTATTAACAGGCAGCAAATGCATAGTATTTTGCCTATGCCTGGCAAAATTGCTTCCTTATGTAATGCCAGAGGTCAGAAACAGCACTACATTCCTTTCCCTTTGCCTTTTTGTGCTTGAGTTCTCTGGACTCTGTAAACAGATAGGTAGCTCAGCATCTGTTTCTGGAAGGCATACATTTCTCTTGATTTATATTGTTTAATCGGTGAGGATGCGGTGGATGCATATACGGTGAACAAGACAATCTTTATTGCAATCACTTTTCTTGCAAGCCTCGGCTTTCAAGGCAATTAAAAGATAAACTCACAGGTATGTAAAACTGCCTCCTGGTTGTTACAGTGATAGTGTTTGCTTAAGCTATTTTCTGTTATTCTCTGCTGCCATCAAAGCAGCTCCTGCTAGTAATTCCTGCTAGTCACCAGATACTTAGCTATATACATTCTCTTCCTCCTTCTTTCATTGATGGGAGTGTAAGCCAAGTCAAGAGAGATATTCAAGTTCTGTCTGTGGATTAATGAGAGTTGAGCATCCTGTTGGTGGAAGCAGTTCCTGTGTTACAGGAAAAATACTAAAAATAAGGAGTTGTTTATCTGCTATGAAGCTTTTCAATATTAGTGTAGCAGTAGAGGGAAGAGCCTAGTCATATGGGACCTATCAGTGTGCACTGGATGAAATATAAATGCAAGATGAAAAGGTAAGCTGTTGTTTAACTGTGTTCACCCTGTGTTCATCATGGATCTATACTCATGACAAAGTGATGAACAAGCATATGTCTGTTGACCTTATTAATAAGAAATGCTGCTAAGATACATTCCTATCTTTCTCACTGCTCTGGTGACTAATCTTTCCTTATTTGTGCTTCAGTGCCTTTATCTGTCAGATGGCAATAATGATAATAATCTCCATTTTAAAGCTTATTGGGCTATACCAGTGAATAACATACACAGGATCTGGACACAAGTGCTTTTTTTTTTATTTTTTTATTTTATCCTCCAGAGTGTAGGAGTAAGACAAAGGAAGACACAGTTGCTACTTGAAGGATGAGCATCAGGGTCCTTAAATGCCTTCTAAAGTATTTTAGAAGCTGCCTGGTCCATAGTGCTTTTTTGAGGACTTGAGGTCAAATAATGCACCAATTTGTACTGTGCTACTGTGATATTTCCCCAGAAGATTGCAGTGCTTTGTAAGCAATTGTCATTGTGATTTTAGGCCCCCAGTCAGTCATACCTAATAGCCTTTTCTTGTGTTTTGAATCACTTTATTCTCATCAAGTGAGAGAGAGGAGTTTGTGATGAAACATTCTCTCTTTTCCATTTCTTATGGTCACTGTGTCTGGTCTTATACAGATGCTTCAGGAGTGGAAATGACTGAAAAATCCTGTGATACTTGTACACTCTTCTCCTCTACAGCTCTCTCTGATCTATGGTGGTATTACTTCTCTGCTATTTATAGGTCATACTTTTGCAGAGTTATCAGCTCACAATGCTTCTAACTTTGACAGTTTGTACTTCATATACATCTCAGGTCAACTAAAGTACATCCATTTGTAATGTGATTGATAGTCCTTTGGGCCTAGCCCCTCAACCTGCATTCTGGGACTTCAGCTTTTCCACCATTTATCTTCTTTTTAACATAACTGTGTAAATAGCCTGTGCCTGTGTGGCCATACTTAAACTCTCTATGCCCCTTCTGTGACAAGCCACCGATAATTTGTAACCACATTTCCGTGAATTTTTGTAAAATGTCTCCATATACTTTTCCCCTTCTGCTTAGGTCTGCCAGAGTATCTCTTGTTGTCTGTCAGGTGGCTTGCTCTCAGTAAAAATGTATTCCTCATTTCATGTTTGGAATGCAGTCCGAGACACAGTAGGTCGATCTTCTGTCTCTTAAGGAGACTGTTGTCTTTTCACATTCTTCTTTCAAAACACTGTGATACTTGTAGTGTTTCACATCCTGCCTTGCTCTCAATATACAACCTGTTTAAGATCTATCACTCTGTTACACAGGCCTGACTTCCCTGTACATCATGGAATCAGAGAATAATTGATGTTGGAAATGACATCTAGAGGTCATCTGGACTGATCCCTTGTGCCAAGCAGTACTAGCTTTGAAGTTATATTGGGCTGGTAACTTACGGCCTTTCTAAATCTTAAGATTTGTCTTCAGCTCCAAAGATGGACATTCCCCGTGCTTCAGAGCCCCTGTTCCTCCTTTACCCTGCCTCCAATATCTAGTGAGAATTTTCCCTTATTACAAATTGCAGCCACTTGGTCTCCTGCTATTACTATGCAGCTCTGGAGAGACTGTGGCTTCATCTTCTGTATACCTTCCCTTTATGTAGTTGAAGCCCATAATACCATCCCTTAACCCTCTGTTAAGACTGCTCAAGCTCAGTTCCCAGCCTTTCATTTATCACATGCTTCTGCTTCTTAATCATCCTGGTGCCCCTCCATTACTCTTGCTCCAGTGTATCAATGTCCATTTTGTACTGGGGAGCCCTAAACTGGCCCCACTACTACAGGCACAGTTTGCAAGTGTTGAGTGGAACAAACTAATCACTTCCATTGCTCTTCTGGCTTCCTTTCTTTTAAGACAGCCTAGTACACAGCTCATCTTAACCCTTGAGGGCAACCCCTGAGTTATTTTTAATTTGTTGGCCACTAGAACCCCAGGTCCTTCTCCACAAAGCCATTTTCCAGCCAATTGGTTGAAACACAAATTACTGTGGTAAATTATACAGAATATAAGAAGATCATAGAATCATAGAATAGTTAGGG
>NW_009938448.1:0-5330 GCF_000696875.1 Nestor notabilis | reverse complement strand
CAGGGGAACTTTAGGTTAGATATGAGGAAGAGGTTTTTCACAGTGAGGGTGGTGAGGCCCTGGAATAGGTTGCCCAAGGAAGTTGTGAATGCTCCAACCCTGGAGGCGTTTAAGGCCAGGCTGGACAAAGCCTTGGGCGACATAGTTTAGTGCGAGCTGTCCCTGCTCATGGCAGGGGGGTTGGAACTACATGATCTTAAGGTCCTTTCCAACCCTAACTATTCTATGATTCTATGATTCTATAATAAGATGACATGTGGTATAAACCAGTGTATTCTTCCTATTAAATGCCTGAAGGGAAATGGAGGGAACATTGTATTCTGACTTTACATCCCCTAGCATTCTTCTTAGTTTTTCACACCTAAGTATCCTGCATGTCCCAGAAGGAGATGCACTGAAGAGAGGATTGCATTTTCACAAGGGGAAATGGGAATATGCTTTATTCAATCAAATGAATAGTCTAAACATAGAAGTAAAATTTCTTAATTCTTCCACATCTGTTTCACCTAGTGTGATTCTAAGCTGGGCTCGATTCAGGAACTCTGTTCTAAGGTGTATGCGTATCTTTTGACTTCATTATCACAAAAAACCAAAGTAATGAGCAAGCTTTTGCTTTTTGTTTTACTGCCACTTGTAGGTACCATCATGTAGATGCATTCAAAAAAGTCTTCTAAAAGAGTAATTGAGGGGCTTAAGCACATGCATTATTAATTTGGAAGTTTCTTCCAATGCTTAATAGTCAGTAGTGAAGACAAGTGTCTATATTTATACACCCCTAAACTAGGCATCCTAGATCAAACCTGGAATTTCCTACGAATGTAAACTTTTGGTATTGTAAAAACAACCGATAATTACATTTTGGAAGTAACTGTTGTATTTTTCTGATATATTTTCTCTATGTAATGATATTACTAACCTGTAGCTTTCTTAGCTGTAACATAGATACTACACTGTAAAGATCCAACCCTTATTTTGATTAATGCAGGTGTCCAGAGCTAGACTGGAAATTCTAAGACCTTTTAATGTGTCCTGCATTTCTTCATCACTTGTATCACTCTTCTTTCTCTAGTTATATGGTTTATAGGACATCAGAAAAGTAGACTAAAATTTGAAATCAGACTATGATCAATTAAAAAGCAACAAAATGAGAACTGTATGTGAAGAAAAAAAGGGGTGTTGGGGGAAAGATATTGTACTTGGTTACTTATAGCAATAATAAATAGGCCCAATCTGTCTGCCCTTGTACTCCCCTTCCTCAGTAATTCAAAGCAGTTAAGTGTAACAACCAAAATGTTATATTGTCTATCTGAATTAAAGTGGCTAAAAAGAAAACCTTGACATAATCAATATAAGTGAACTATTAAGCTGAGAAGGGTCTTTTGAAGTCATTGTGTTTGTTAAGCTAAGGCATCCCTGCCTGTTTAGTATCAACTAAGTTGATTTCATTTGGCATTATTTTCCAAGGCGACACATCTCAGAGACAGATTAAACTCAGAAATATATCATTTATTATAATTTAAAAAGCTAGATTTTCAAGTTTTGAGATCATTTGGTAACCTGCTGATTGTAACTGGTACTACTTTCCTTCATCCAATTGATCCTTCCAAGAGTTATAGTCTGCTTTTCCTAGATGAGTGTAAAATAACCCTAAATTCATGTATAGATCCGCTACATAATTCCTTCTTATTTCATTGTAGTAAACCAGCACTGAATTCTAATAACTTCTAATATTCTTCTGTAATAGATCACATCACGCATTAAATGAAGTGTGAAAAAGTATTGCAGGACATAGAATATAATTGCTTCAGTGCACACCTGTCTAAAAATGTGTTTGCCTTTAGTGATATGCATGGATGTATGTAGTCTAATAATCTGCTTTTACCTCATAATTGGATATTCTGCAGCTTAAACTACAGTACATTTTATATTAACTTTTCCTAAACTAGAAGGTAATATGGACATGCATGACGGAAGCCTATTTCTAGTGGTTTAGATGAGACCCATTGCTTTTGCTGCACACTGCAAATAACTGCTAGTTTGCTTTGATATTAAAATTGAAAAGTGTATGTAAAATACGGGATAAGGACCTTCTCAGCTAGTAGGGTGCAAATGGGTTCTGAATAATATGAGAACTCTTCTCTATCAAAGCAAATAAACAAAACACTTTGAAGTGATGCAGTTCAGAGCATTTTAAAATGGCAAACAGCAGACAAAATAATAAAGGACTCATTGTTGCTGTAAAGCACAGTAGCAAAACAGACGAAGTAGCATTTCATGCTTGCAATTAAAACTGGAAGTATATTTCTCTCCAATTAAGTCAGTGTAAGGTTTTGGGACAGTAGGCCATTTGTCAGCGTTGATTCCAATTAAACTCAGAGGTTCCCACTGTAAAGAATTCTGAGTAATCAATGAGTAATTAAGAGAAAATGACCTTGAAAGTAACTTACTGTAGTAAATCTGGTATTGAGATGATGTGGGCAGATTGCCATTAAACCACTTACTTACACCAGTGATAACATTTGTTGCTCTTTTAACCTGGACTGTAGTGCAAATAGCTTTAGGTTTAACTTCTTAAATTCCTGGGACAACAAGCAACAACTGCCTGTAAATCCTGGTCTTGAGCTTGCTGGTTTGTCCCCTGTAACCAGCTACTGCAACTGCCATCTTTATTATTACTAGCTTAGAAAAAATAAATTATACCCTTGAGAAAAAAATAAGCTTAAAATTATTAAAGGCAGAAATGTCAGTACAGGTAGTGTCAAAAGTGTATTTGTATAGTAGCAGAAAGTTTGAATACATTAATTTGCCTTTAGGTTCTGTAACTGGATTTTATGCCAGGGCTGAGGAAGTGAAATACAGGTCACATGAACTTCTGGCAAGCACCATGCATACAAACATTATTTGCATAATAATTTAAGGTTTTATTGTTAAACACAATATCTCTTTGAAAGGTGTCTTGTCACTTCAAAGAGGTTTTGTCATGCTGCCTGTGTGCAATCTTGTTCAATTAATATATTCCCTTTTTTTTAATTGCTTCACTAAAACCTAATTAACCTTGTGCCTGATTTTACTTGCTGCAGGAATATCTATCTACCAGGTCAGGCTGTTTCCTCTTGAATGTGTAAATGTTCCCACAGGCAAAATGCACACATAACATGCATGCAGAAAATAAATATATGTGTTCATCAATGTAGCAACTTGCCACTATTACTATTCAAGCTAATTTAGGAAGTGAAGCTGCAAAATTTTGTTGCATGACTACTAATTGGTAACTGGTTACTATACCTGGACATTTGTATCTTTTCCATTTTTTGAGTTGTATATTGTTTTTCATGATGCAGCGTTATGTAGCATTTAGAATAAAGTTCCTGTGTTTAACATACCTGTTTTAGTTGTTACACTCAAAATCTTGTTACGAACAAAAACGAGGAACAGAACTTATATGTGAAACAAAGAACTTACTGTTAGTCACCTTAAAATCCTTACAGACTTTACTAAAACAAGACAAGGTTATTATGATTAGTCCAGTTAAAAATATACTAACAGTTACAGTCCAAATTAATAGCAAATATATCTTCATAGTAATATGGTTAAAATTGTTATACCGAAACATTCTAATATGCCTGAATTTTTCTGCTGTTATGATCAACCTTCTGCTGCATCTCTGGACCTAAAAGAGTGGGAGTCAGGTTGCAGTGAGTGGTAAAGATCTGACAGGGAGGAGTGTGAAGCTGGTGATGAAATTTCTTTCTCCTCTTTGCTAGAAGGAGTTTTGTTTGCTGCTTGCTTTATTTTAGTTTTGTTTGTTGCATTTCCTTGACCAAAGACAGTGAGCTGCATATAGGCTTGGGGGCTCCCATGTTACCCTGCGCCGCTGATTCTAAGATCATCTTTTTACGATAACAGTAAATACTAACTTTTCCTAATATTCTCAGATTGTCAAGCTACAATGACAATAACAACTTTGTCTTATGAAAAATTCTGATCATATGTACCAGTGGAATTTACCACTCAGTATATACACTTACCCATTTCTTAATGACATAAACAAACACCAAGTTTTTCCATATGCTGTTTGGGAAATGTATTTTTCTGTCACACGCTGCAAAAAACAGTATTTCTTTTTGTTGGAGTATTCGTTGTTGGAATGATGATAAACTTATTACTGAAAATCCAGACAGATTTTACTCCCATAATCACATTAAAAAAATAAATAAAAAAAGAGCACTGGAAATTTGCCAAATTGGAGACTTAGATTTCTTTAATATCCTATTACTGAAACTACTTATGTATGTTTGGATAGAAGTATTTCCACAAGTCTGACACTATAATTACGTATAGAAAATTGACTTGAAATAGTTCATGGGCAAATCAAGTCCTCCATACTTCAGATACATTGCTACTTGGTTTGTTATTTTCTCTGGCAGATTTATTGCATTTGTATACCCTTAAAAAAGATCACGATGCTGGAGGAAAAAATTATGTGTGGTTTTTCTGTAAGGTATTATTTAATCGAAAAAGGAAAATTATGTGTGTTGACAGGTTTATGTGCATTCTGTCTTACAGCATATGGTGGTGCTGATAAGAACTCGTAATACTCTGCCTAATGACCTCAAATCTTTGCAATGTGTAGTGCTAAGTGCCTGACATCCCATGCTCGTTTTGATCTTCAGTAGGGAAAAAAGTGAAATACAATATTGGAGCTTGAATGATGGAATTCATTAAACTTGGTGACTTTTCCCAAGCAAGACGTATGGGGTGAACCACAGCAAACTTTTTCAGTTTTACTTTTTCCAGTGTCTTCTGCTGTGAAATAATAAAATTTCTTGATTTAAGTAGAGAGAATTGATTTCTACATCAAGAAAAATTATTTATGATAATGGGTTTTTTTAGGTGTCTTTGGTTAAGCTACCTCTATCTTACTTTATCTGCTACATCTGGTCTAATAGAAGGTACGACAATTTTCCCTGTATCTCTGATGATCTAAGAATATGATGCTAATATAATACTTATCTTGTATAATATTTTGTGTGCATACAGCAGTGTACCTTACCTGTTTCTCTTTTACAGAACACATTGAGAATCAACTCAATTTAAAATGTAGGCCCAGAAATTTCAGAAAGTTTGGGACATAGGGGTAACAATGCTTTTTTTTGCCTTGGCTACCTCAGCCATAATGTGTCCCACAACAGATCAACCAGCGGAGTCCTTCCTATACAGTTCTTATCATTATACACTGCAAGGACAGACTGAAACTGCAATGGTTTGATCACAGGGGACAAAGTTGTGGCTTTCTCTCTGTGGTGGTGTGGTGTCCTGGGTTCAGCTAC
>NW_009938447.1:0-3611 GCF_000696875.1 Nestor notabilis | reverse complement strand
TGCAGCTAAACGAAATGGCCAATTTGTGACACTAACGGTTGCCCCTATAAGCAAGGGGAAAAGCAAATGAGAGGCACAAACAGCAACCCGTGAAGTGAAGAAAGATGAGTGGACAGCATCCAAAGAGTTACTACTATGTGGATCAGATGAAGAGGAAGAAGAAGAGGTGACTCCTCGACCCCGGACCTTGACCGAGCTGCGGAATATGCGAAAAGATTTCACCTGTCTTCCAGGGGAGCACATCATCACCTGGCTGCTCCGATGCTGGGACAATGGGGCCAGTGGTCATGAACTAGAAGGTAGGGAAGCCAAGCAGCTGGGATCACTTGCTAGGGAAGGAGGAATTGACAAAACCATTGCAAAAGAGAAGTGAGCCCTCAGCCTTTGGAGGCGGCTCTTGGCAGCTGTGAAGGAAAGGTTTCCGTACAAGGACTATGATACGAATCGCTCAGCCAACTGGACCACGATTGAGAAAGGCATCCAGTCCCTGAGGGAATCAGCCATTGTAGAAATGATCTATTGTAGGCCAGATGCCAGGATGGATACTGTCCTGAGTTCAGCTACAGCAGTCATTTTTTCTCCTCCTTAGTAGCTGGTGCAGTGCTGTGTTTTTGACTTTCAGCCTGGGAATAACAGTCAAGGATAACCCTCCCATGATGAAAGCTGCTGCTTCCGTCTCTGGTGAGCAGTTTCCCAGACGGAGTAGAAGAGCTGATTTTACTCCAGCTCCTGTGCTAAAGAATAATAATACCTTTCTACCAGACATAAGTGTACAATCTTGTGATCACTATTCTTAAACCACTACACAGTCCATGCTAGTTACACAGATAAGTCCTAGGGAAGCAGTCTGAGACTCCATATCAGGTGCCTCCTACCTCTGCATATCTCCTAAGCATAACATGTATGACGATGAGAGCTTGCTGAACTTTCTGAGTCCACAACTTGTATAATGGCCTAAGAGATTGTTACAAGCCAGAATTTCCTGGAATAAAGTATTTTTCTTTAAGCTTTATTTCCTGGATTTTAAGCTAGTATTTCCTGGATTTTTCAAAAATATTAGTGCCTCCTATCCTTCTCTTTTTTTTTGCTTAAGTACATCTGAGTCATTAGAAATTTTTTCCTACAGAGAAGGATCATGAAAATCAGACTCAATTACTGCCTGCAAGGGAATATGCATTCACTTCCCTGGACTGGCAAAAACTCAGTTGCTAACCAATTAAACGTAGTTAGCAGGTTCGGACTGGTAATTGCAGACCATTGTTGCTGCTTCCTTCCTGAAGTAACTAAGCAGCTGCTAAATGCTATCATTTATTAGATCTCAACCCCTTTTATGTCCTTCTACTGTCTCCAACAGGATCACAAAATCTTTCAAGACTGGTAATCATAATCTGTTCCAGTATTCAAGCAGCTGGAACTTCATGCATGTATAGATAGCAGCTTAATCACATTCTCTACTTAATTTCACCATGATACATAGCTTTTTTACTCTGTTGCAGAGCTCTGCGTTAAAGTTTTCCTGTTATATCTAGTTACATTACAGTTATTCCTCAATGGCAACTGTCAGACTTTATCTATAATACTAAATGTAAAATCTGGGGGTTACCACATGTGTGTCTTTACATAACTCTCTAACAATTTCATCATTCATCATTTTGGTGTCCACTTTCTGCATTGCATAGACCACAAATGTGTATATATACATTTATAATATATTATATATTTATATAATAACTACAGTAATTTTATTATATAAAACTACTATAGTTATTAAACCATTTTTAGCTAGATACTGGTTTGCATGGGAAGGCTCAAACCCATATGGCTGAACTCTCTTCTCTCCCCTGCCTCTCTCCAAAGCAGGGTTACCATGTCCAAATCGTCCTGGGCTTCATCCTCAAACACTAATAGAATTTTCTGGGAGAGTGCCAGTTTGTACAGGCTAAAATGATGTTAGGAACTGTAATAACAGTGAACCGGTAAGGACAACTGCATTGCAAAAGCCAGTTTCCTTGCCAGCTGAAGTATATATAACCCTTTGGTCAGCTGGGTTCAGCTGTCCTGGCTGTGTCCCCTCCCAGCTTCTTGTGCACGCCCAGCCTACTCACTGGTGGGGTGGTGTGAGAAGTAGAAAAGGCCTTGACTCTGCAGAGTAATCACTGCTCAGCAGTAACTAGAACATCCCTGTATTATCAACACTGTTCCCAGCACAAATCTGAAAGATAACCCCATCCTAGCTACTATGAAGAAAATTAACTTTACTGCAGCCAAAACTAGAAGATACTGAATGTCACTTGCAAAGTTTCTCACTTGATATTCAAACCTGTTTTCAGGTTATTTATTAGTATGTTGAACACTGCTGGCCGTAATACAGATCCCTGTGGTCAGACTACAACAGACTTTATATCAATGTGAAAACTCATTATTTGCTTCTTCCTGCTGGTTCCTGTCATTTAATCAATGACTGATATATGCAGGGACCTTAACTTCTGGCTTATGGCTGCTTAAGTGCCTTTGGTGAGTGACCCTGTCAAAAACCTTCTAGAAGCACAGCTAGCTCTTATCAGAGAGGTCAAAACTATCTATATGCTTGATAACTCTTTCAGAGGACTTGAATATGTCTGTGAAGCAGGACTTCCCCTTCCAAAAGCTGTACTGACTTTTCCTGAGTATGTCATATGTCCAGTAGTGGTATTCTTTATGAGTTGATAACACTTTCATGGGTTTAGGCCTCAGACTATGTCCCTGCAATTTGTCCATGGTAGAACTGTTTCATCAGTTTCATCACGGAGATTTTGAAGTTTCCTGATTGTATGTGTGAAATGGCTGCAACTGAAATCCCACTATACTGAAATTAGAACTTTTGATGAGTCCCTGGTTAAAAAAGTAAAATATTTTTAAAAAACCCCAATCTGGTATTTAATGCTTAAAGGTTTATAATACTTATTTTCTCCTGAAAATTGTGACAAATGAACCACAGAATATTGGGTAGCCACAAGCATAGCACTGATGGTAAAGTTTTTCATGGAAGTTACCGAACAAGTTTTCAGGTTGTAATTATAATGATTTGTTAAAATCAAAATGTTTACACAGCCTCTCATGTAATGACAGAAAAGGTATCACACAGATATGTGGCAATGAGTGTTGTGTGTATATGCTGTTCTAGTGGAGCCCCTTTCTGCTCCTTGTTTCCTAAGGGTTTATGCTTTCTCTAAGCTAGTAGCCTAGATGCTGTCAGACAGCCTCCCTCTGGTGCTTGACAGTCCTACAGAAAAGCCCACCAAGAACTCTGATCAGTACCTCAGAACTTGTCTTACGTGCTCAATTTCATACTGAAATTTTATTACTCCAAGTTTTAAAGCTCTCTTGGGAAAGAATTCATCTAAAGTAATTGGGTTTGGGTTGGTTGTTTTTTTTCTCGCGCCGCCCCCTGTTGAATTTTCAAGATTATTGTTACTACCATGATAGGCAACTTCAGAAAACTTCAGACCTATCTGGAATTGAGTCTAAAGATGGGAAAACATGCAATCTGCTTATACATTTAATAATTTAATTTTGCTCTTTATGATATAATAAATATAATATATAAACAGATAACGTATAAATATTATATA
>NW_009938446.1:0-4767 GCF_000696875.1 Nestor notabilis | reverse complement strand
GCTTCCTGCGGGGCCGGCGGCGCACGCCGGGCCGGTCATGGCGACAAGTAAATACACGAGTAATAAATGGAAGGTGAAAGGACCTCGGTGTGGGGGCCGGCATGGTACTCCCGCTCCCCCACACTGGGCCAGGTTTGTGCGTTGCACCGCTGACACGGACAGCGCCATTAGTGGCACCTCACACTGCCCCGTCACCTCGTGGTACTTTCATCACGGCTTCGAGTCATGCTCTGACAGGGAAAATACAGATGCGAAGTGAAAAACCTCCGTCCTCCCTGTTTCACTGGCAAAGCCAGAGCGGTACCAGGGCCTGCGCAATGGTGGCAGGTCCTGGCCCTTCATTTGGACGGGTCTTGGAAAGCCTGAGGTAACGCCTGGTGTCAGGGCCTCTGTGCAGTAGCCCAGGCTTGCTGAAGCTTTGACGTAATACTATATATTAAAAAATCGTCTTCACAAGGTGTGGTATGTTGAACTGGTTGCAATGCAACATCCAGACTAGATGTAATACAGCATTTGTCTGTGGGTACTGACCTACCACTTGGCTTGGTATGTACAGGTATGGGAATCCTCCAGCATGTCAGGGATGCAATGCATGTGTACACTAAGCTACAGAAGATTTAAACTCTTTAAACCATTCTCTGCCAGATGAAACAATTTTCTTTCAGACCACTTTAATTTTGTGTCTCGAGAAGAGTTCCCCTCCCAGCTTCAAGATCAAAGGAGCGTGAATAGCATTACAGCCACTTGAAACAAACCTTCAAAATTGTTTTTCAGATAGAGGTAAAGCCATGTGATGGCTTTTCTCAGCATTGGCATTACACAAGTAGCTCCTGCAGATTGGAACTGTGGTAAAGATCTCTGTAAGCTGCATAAAAGCAAGGGCATAATAAGTACTGCAGTGTTAATCTAACACATAGAAAAATGCTTTCCTTTTTCCAGGGAACTGGCAGACCTGGAGTTTATTAAGTTTCATTAAGAAATCACTTTGTCTTCTTACCAAGTTAAATACAAGAGCTGGTTTTCCAAGAAGTTCACTCCTCACTGTGCTTACTCCTCAGTTGCTCTCAGTGGTTTGCATGAATAAGTGACCTGCTGCACTTAAACAAAGCCCTCTAAACACTCTCTCATCTTTTTCCTTTCCATGCCAAGAAATAACATAATGATAGTAATTGCAACAACTTCAGTACAAGCAGCTATACACCCAGTGGCAGTCCCCAACTGGAAGTAATTGGCACAGCTGTTTGGCGGAGCTGTGCCAGTTTGAAACATGGAAGGATCTGCTCCCTTGAGCTTGCAGAGAGACATGAAGAAAAGGGAAGTACAAATGTAGGAAGGCAAGTATACAAATTAATTCATAATGCATTTTTTTCCAATTCCATCGAGCAATAAAGGCGTGATTTTTGATAGCATCAAAAATAGCTTTCTATCAAAATTATTTCACAAAAAGCTAATGCAACATCAAAGACATCACTTTTTACTGTCCATAATGTCCTGTGCTGTTTGAAGCAGAAGTACTATGTTGAACTAAACTAATTCAGGTATTTTGACCAATGACAATTAAGAAAATAGGCACAAAAGTACTGTTAACATTTTTTCTTCCTGTTTTTATAAAAGAGCAAAAAGACCACATACTGAAAGAAGCAAATGCATTTTCCTGCTTCTAACAAAGGTAACATGCCTCTGGTGCCTAAGGCTTGTAGCTAAAAATATTTCAATTTAATTCATAGATCCACAAGGCAGTCAAAGATGTAACCACAGCTGGGAAAGGCATGTCTAAACTGGCTTCCAATCTGCTAGCGTGGCTGGATGCTAGCTGGGTGCAGCAGTGCTATGTGTAATGAGGCAATGCATATAAACCCTGTAATCATTTGTTGCCAAAGTGATAAACCAGGGTAGCGGGCAATGGAGAAATCAGAAAAATAGCATAAAGACAGTCTGCCTTCTAACAGAAAAGATTTGTGGGATATACAACATAAAACATTTTGCAATGTTGAACAGGTATGCAACTACCATTTTACAAGACTTCACCAGTATTTTTGGCCAGATGGGCTGGGAGCCTTGACACAGGGCCACACAAACTCAATGCCTTTTTGAAAGTGCAGGCTTTTTGTTTGCATCACCTTTCATAATCTTCCCAGTTCATTTTTTGAGGCTGATAATGCTTGTGCTTACCTTGGTGGTTGCTTTTCCATCTTCAACTGTTACTATATTCCCTACTTGATCCTTCCAAGGACTCTTTCCTTTATTTTTTGTTTTTAATCTCTTCTGAGCTGCTTAAAAATCTTAAATTGCATGGTGCCAGCTACTTCACAGTATTTTTTGGTGAGTGGGGGAAAGGTGAAGTTCAACCCAAACCTGTTGCTTATGCTGCCTGGGCCTACACATCCACATGTGTTCCTGGATGAGTTTGCAGCCTGCGCTAGACCCCTTGCTGTCACGCCATGCTACTGGCTCAGATAAGCATATATACACCCCTGAATGACTACAGAGGGGGTGCAGGCAGTACGTGACCCCAAGCATGTTTTCTTGTACCTATGGGAGCACAATCCTGCCTTAGCAGGGTGTTGATCCTATCAACCAGAACAAAACCTCTTGACAGCTGATTTTAAAATCGTTCACAAATATGCTTCTTCTATCCAAAGAGTTTGAGTTGTCAGGAAGGGGAAGAAGTCAGTGGCACGTCTCTTTGCAATGACGTGGCCAGGCACAGACCGCCACTAGGAGTGACAGATGGAAACAAACCAAATGCTAACATTTTTTCACAAATGATTAGTAAATGCTTACAAGTAATAGATACACTCACAGAGACTGGCATTTGGGAATGATGCACAAATGAAAAAAAATAAAAACGGCTAAATTCCTTGGCTAATGTTTTCATGACAAATAATTGAGTGTACCTCACATGTTCCTCTGCAGTCAGAAGTCAAAATCAAACCTGGTTTAATTCAGTAACATTTAGGGTGGCTTTGGCCCATTGCAGGTTTATCTCTGGCCCTCAGATGCTTTACTAGTGATTGTAGTCAAAGACTACCAAAGATCCCTGGTGCAAAGTGGCATTTCAGAAACAGAAGTGACCCGTGTCCTTTTCATAAGGTAGGCTGAATTTCCTGTTCAGTTGATGATACACTTTCACTGTGCAGCAATACTGTGTTTTCACCATGCAGCAATATTGTGTCTCTCTTTTTTATCAAGTAGCACTGTTTCTTTCTCTTCATACTATTTGAAGATATTGTGCACTTCCGTGTACAAAATATTTGGACCATTTAACAGATGCATGCTTTGTGAGATGAACTGTGAGTGGGCACAAGAGGAAGTACAGGGTGGCTGAAATGTTGAAAGAAGAAGCAATGGCTGGAGACAACCCATTTTCTCTCTACAGGAGTAGGAGAGAGATAAATGGTTGGGAGTTTTCCAATACAACAGGTTTTCGGCAAAACATTTCAATTTCACAGAAAGACCTGATTCATTGAAATGGAAATGTTTTACAAAGAAGCATCTTTTTCAATGACCTTTTAGCAGAACTCAGGCAAGATGCCACTGAAATCCACCTGTTTACTCTTCCAAATCAGTGGGAGAGCATGCCACACTTGTGAATCAGAGACTGCATGACTTCTGGACTCCCTGGTCAGCTAACTCCCAGGGTGCTATACCTTCTGTGTGCTGCTTGCACACATCACCCATTAGGGAAGGTAGAAGTTCATGTCTGCCCAGAAGTCATGACTGTTCTGAGGGTGCATAGCCTCAGAGCTTGTAAGGGATAACCCCAGTCTTGTCCAACCTCCCCTTTAGCAGCCACCTGGTTCCCTATATATACATAGGGAATATATATATATATATAAATTTGAGGAGTTTTGTCCTAAAGAATCCAAATGGTTGTGAATATGCCTACCACTGGTGGCAAGCTAGTCCAATTATGTTTATTATTCTTGCTGGGAACAGGAAATTATGTAAAACTTGAGCTTGTCTCATTCTGTCTTTCAGACCCTGGATCATATGCCTTCATACAATCCAGAAAATGTCCCTCTTTTCCGGGAGCACATGTGCAAGGTGTGCTCAAACTCTCCTGAGCTAGGTCCACATTATTTCTCCTATGACTAACATTAGATTAATTAATCTATAGCTCTCACCCTTTGGCTGTCCTCCAATTTTTTAAAGAGTTTATAAACATTTAGAAAAGTGGTTCAAAGGACTCCTCAGCTAATTCACCAGAGGCACTTACATGCAAGATACCCAGCTGTTGTTTTGTCTTGGCAGATACTCAATTACATCTTTGGCAAATGGTAAACTTTTGATTGAAGGTACATCATCAGCTGGGAAGCATCCTGCTTGGGCATTTCTAGTACAGAGAGGAAAAAGTAAGCAGAGGTAATCAGCAGTTATATCTTATCTGCATCATAATATTTGCACTTTGGATTCCTTGTCATGACTGACTGGTGCAATACAGCATCTGTGCCAGGTAACTTAAGAGGCTTACAGACACTGGTGCCTAGGCAACAGCTGATTTTTTAGGTTAGTAATTAGCTCTTTTTTGTCTGCCTGAATAAGCTTGCCATGGAACAGGACCTTTGGGTTGAAAGAAATCATTATCATCTAGTTTAGAAACACTGTGGGTGTTTTAGTGATGTCCATAGTGAGGTTTTCTGTGATAACGCAGTGTATGCAAGGACTGGAAGACAGACGCAGCAAGAGGAAAATTCACCAAATGAAGAGAATTAACTTAGTGACCACACAACATTTTTGAGAATGAAGACCTTAGGCCCACTGTAG
>NW_009938445.1:527-10170 GCF_000696875.1 Nestor notabilis | reverse complement strand
CACGAGGACGATAAGAGGGCTGGAGCTCCTCACTTATGAAGACAAGCTGAGCAAGTTGGGGCTGTTCAGCCTGGAGAAGAGAAGACTGTGTGGAGACCTCATAGCAGCCTTCCAGTGTCTGAAGGGGGCCTATAAGGATGTTGGGGAGGGAGTCTTCATTAGGGACTGTAGGGGTAGGACAAGGCGTAATGGCTTTAAACTTAAACAGGGGAAGTTTAGGTTAGATATAAGGAAGAAGTTCTTCACAGTGAGGGTGGTGAGGCACTGGAATGGGTTGCCCAAGGAAGTTGTGAATGCTCCAACCCTGGCGGTGTTCAAGGGCAGGTTGGACAGAGCCTTGGGCGCCATAGTTTGGTGTGTGGTGTCCCTGCTCATGGCAGGGGGGGTGGGACTAGATGATCTTAAGGTCCTTTCCAATCCTAACTATTCTATGATTCTATGATTTCAGTTGGTGCTCTAGCCTTCTCATTTGTGGCTGCATTCTACTTCACCCTGTTAAAGTATTATTTAGGTTTTAAAAAAAGTAAAAATGCAGCTTTGGATATTAGTTAATTTTTCCACCTGAATAAACAAGTTTTCTTTACAGTCAACTGTAATACAGAAGTACCTTGCTATATTGCAATGGGAGGAATTAAGGAAGCCTGCAGGCTCTCGCTCTTATTTAAAGCAGTCAATATAATTATGTAATCCAAGAGTGGAACAGCAGCAATCAAAAAGTACAACGAAGTGCTTAAGTGTCCTTTGCCATTCAGAGCCTTCTGTGGTTTTGACAAGGGACTTTGCAATTGCTCCGGTAGCGCAGTGCTAATAGAAAGTAATGGTCTGAAGCTAAAACGTCTTATGCTTACCAGAAACTTCCGCTCCTCAGTTCACAGAAGTTTTGAGTTCTTTAGATGATACGTGCAGAAAAAGGCTGACAGAAAAGGCAATACTCCACCATGTGGCACTGAATGAGAACAGGCAGAACCTTTCTGCAAACCAGATTTTTCCAAGTCCTACACTGATTTGACATATAACGTGGAAATTCATAGTGGATCGGAGTGCTTTCCTTGGAATTGTATTTCGACACATTTTAAACAAAGTAAAACAAATCAAAAAAGTCAATTGCGCCATTGGTGAGGCACTAGAATAGATTGCCCAAGGAAGCTGTGAATGCTCCAACCCTGGAGGTGTTCAAGGCCAGGCTGGACAGAGCCTTGGGCGACATAGTTTAGTGTGTGGTGTCCCTGCTCATGGCAGGGGGGTTGGAACTAGATGATCTTAAGGTCCTTTCCAACCCTAACTATTCTATGATTCTATGATAATATGAATTTGGGAGAAAAAAGAATCTTTTGGTTTCCTACGTAACAATGTAACTCAGATACCTAGAATGGGATACTTTTCTATTTGAAATTACTATTTGCACATTTTAAATATGTTATGTCACACTTCCAAAAACTATAGAAGTGTTTTGAATGGACTGAAAAAGCTCTGTGGAGAGAAGCAAGAAATGTCTTCAAAAAGTTTTCAAGTTTCCTTCTGTTTTCAGGAAATATTCTGAAATTTCAAAAACTTTCTTGAACTGAAATTTTACCTTTTGTACTCTGTGTTTCTGAGGAAATCCCAAGATTTTCCTCTTTTTTAAAATCCTACTCTCCTAATCAGTTGTCCATAAATTCACTGAAGTTTCTTAGACCATCTTTCAAAGTGTGCTCCAGTAAAGAAACAAAGAAAGTCTAACCATAAATAATTGTAATAATACTTTAAAAAACCCAAAGAAAACTTGAAGTGTCAGAAATCTCTGCACTCAAGTTTTCCTAGCCACTAGAAATATAATTTACAGGACAGTTTTTGCTCAGAGGTAAGAAAAAACTGCAACATCACCAAACAAAAAATGCTACTGAAAATGAAAATACATTTTTTTTCCTTTGTTACATTTGTCAATATAAAATTAGAAGTGTTCAACAGAAAAATGCTGAAAGAATCCTTCATTAAGTTTTCATATAATCTTTATAATATGAAGAAGCACTGCTTTTATTTAGGGTCCCTCGCTGGTGATGTTTAAAGGCCTTGCTGCTTTATAACCTGAAAATGTTTTAGACTGCAACCTACCTCAAGCCCAGTGAGAATTCTCATAGCAAGATATTGCAGAGGTATATAGCCTATTCTTTTTTCCCCCCACTTGACACCCATATCTACTGTTTGGCTAAAAATTGGCAATCTTTTTATTCTTCCTTCATGAAGCCATGGCCAGGCTGTAATTGCTCCTAATTGTTTAACATCAAATCCACTGAGTGGCTTGTTACAAGGCTTAGAACTGAATTTAACCCAGCTTTATTTTAGTTATGTGTAAAGTCATGATGAAGGACACAAAAATCATGATCTGTGTCTGTAAAGAATGTATTTACTGACAATGTTGGAGAAATGCGAAGCTTGATTTTCAGTCTTATTTGTGTTCACATGAATCCAGAAGACAAAACATCATCTCTCTATAAACTAAGACTACTGAATTCCTTCAACCTTTATTGAAATCACAGAACTTCTGAAAACTAAAGAGCAGAATAGAATCAATATTATGTTAAGAAAAATATATGCCTTATTAAAATGAAACTATTTCAGTCCTTTCATAGCCAACCCTAACAATCCTGAGAGCATCAGATCACACAACCTCTTCATAGGTATATGGAAAAAAATACAACTCCAACAGTTTGGGTATATAATTACTCCCATGATTTTTACAGCAAAGGTCTGTACTCTCTGAGGGCTATCAAAGGCTGGGATGCTTCCAAAGGCAAACTGTTTATTCAGAGGCAGATTTGATCGAGGCTCATGTTTTCCAAAAGGCAGCTAGCTTACTTAGGCCCTTTAAAAAAAACCCTTTCCCTAGAGCTCATCCACTGATCTGTCTGGGCTGCATATTTTGAGCAGCACAGAACTGCCAAACCAAAAGCAGAGAATTTGTTTCTAAGAGAAGCAAGGAAAAAACAAAGAGCAAAAGATAATACTGCAGATCATTGCAGGCTTCACGGAGTGCAGAACAATTGTTTTAATAAGAGCTAAAAATACTTTCTTCTAAGAGCACTTGCTCTCCTGCCAAAGGCATTCAATACACTAAAAACATGTTTGCAGAATCAAAATATTTATAACAATGAAGAAGTAGTTCTTGCTTTAGAAGCTTATAATAGCTGGTTAAATTGGAACTACATTTTTCATAATACAGACAAAAGATTATCAACCACAGACATGAATATTGATTTTTGTTGCCAATCTACTGTTAGAACAGGAAAAATACTAGCATATGTTTTCTCTAGATCACCTGATAGTTACTTTGGTGTAACTATCAATATAGTTATAGGACAAAATACCATCTTACTTTCTAACCTTCTCCTTGCTATGCGACAGAAGACAGGTGTGCTAGAAGGCACTCTGTAAAAAAAAAAAAGGAACAGAAAGGCCATGCAAAGTCACCTGGCCTCACTGGAAGCTTCACAAATATTGATTCTCTCTTCTCAAAAATCTCAGCTCAACTCAAAATTCAATACAACTCTTCATCCACAGCCCAGAAGAACACAGAAAGCTAAACTTCTGTAATGAAAAAACTTCAGAGAAACTTTCATGGAAAGTGTCTAGTTTGGCTTCTTTCCTTTGTTAATTTCAAACATTGGAAAATCTTACTTCTTTTTTAAGGGGGAAAAAAATAACCCCAAACAAAGAGAAGTGATTTAAAGTCATGAATAGAGTGACATTTCACTTTTGAAAACCCAAGGGTTTTTTGTCATATTTAGCTAATGCCAAAACAGTGCCTACAGCAACATCAACAGTGAGGCTGCCAATATTGCTTCCAACTGTGAAAAGCACTTTTTTTCTTATTTTCTAAGTTTTAGGGTTGTTTTTGTTTTTTTTCTCTTTCTACTTTTCCCCTTCCAGAGACACAAAACAGCAGAAAACAGTCAATGGCTTTGCACAATTGTCAGGCAAAGGAATCTACAATTTTGTTTCGTATCACAGTTGCTATTTGCATATTAACCTAGCAAGAATTTAACGTAACACATTATAGTATTTGTAACACTGGAGCAACAACTTGTTCTGCAATCATGAATTGCCAGCTCCTGGATTTAATTTAATTACTCTCTTGCCTTGTAAGGCAAGAAAGAAAACAAAATAATGATACAAGAGGGTGCCAGCCACACTTGTGTATTCCCTCCCTACCTCTCCTCCCCACAAAAAACCAAAAGCTGTAAAACCTGAAACTGAGATATATTACTTCGGGCTTTCAGAAAAGTTGCTTAACATCCTCAAAAAAAAAGAAAAAACTGAACACCTTGCAGTTTGTTAAATTACAGTAGGCAGTTCTCTTTCAGCAAGAGAATGCTAAAGCAACAAAAGTGGATAAAGAGCATTGAAAGTACTGAAACATTTATACTGTGTTACTTGACTCATTAGTTGCAACTTAAGTTCTTCCCCTCTGAATGTCTCCTTTTTCTTTATGCTGATAACAAGCATGGAACAAAGCAAAACAAGCTCTTGGCTCTCCAAGCTGATTCTACGAACTGGTGGGGCTTGGCTCACGCTGCAGTCACCAGCACTGGGTCTGCTGGAGATGTGTTTCCCTTCCCTAAAAGGGAAAGTGAGCTATAACGATTATTAAGGACTAAGAGATGAAATCATATGACTTTGTCTTTAGCTCATCTGCAATAGCAACTGCCTCCATACTTCTCTTTCCATAGGTATCAACAAAAAATATCTGTCTTCCTTCTCTCTGGCAAGTCCTCCATACCTACCCATCTAACTTTTTCCCGTGACACCAATTCATTAAAAAAAAAGGGGGCAGGGGGGAGGGGAGGAAGCTAACAGATAATTTCTGACTGTAAATTATGCCCCAACCTTCAGCCTGTCCTGTGTATTTAAACTTCAAGCACATTAGGGTGGGACTTTTTGCATTATTACTCAGCACACCAGAACACTGCCCTCAGTTGACCTTGCAGTGTGCTGTAACAAAGCCACTATCTGACTTCCTAGGATTTTTTTTCCCCAGTACAGGAAGAATGGACAGATGAGACAGAATCCATGAAACTGCGTGTAGTTCAGGTATCAGCATTGTGACATGTAGAAACAGAACAGAGACAATTCCCGTTCTTCTCAGGACTGTCCAAAAACTGGTTTCACGATCAAGTACACTGAAGAAAAAGCAAAAAAAAGAGGGTATACTGAATTTTCTGCTGCCCTTAAGCAGCTATTAAGCTCACCTTACAGGTCTTCAAAAACCCGTAAGTTGGTTCTTTATGGCCTTACAATAAGTTTAAAATGTCTGTGATGTATCGCCATGTCATCAAGCCTGGAAGACAGAAACTTTGATTTGTCTTGGTAAGTTTGAAGCTTTAAAGATACATAAAAGACATTAATATAGCACAAAGTAACCTCTGAAACAAGTATTGTCACACTTGAAATTCAGAACATGTTCAATATGAATGGATACATTATTAGGCATTGTATATAAATACAGTTAAGTGAGCTAGCAGCATCGGCATGATCACTAGAGCAAAATGGTTTGTCGCCTAAGGACAGATGTACTGCAAGTTTCCATATACCTGCTGTTTACTTACGAGGCTTCCAAAGAGCTGGTTATGTCTTCCTATAACAGGAAAATCAGTACCAAAGTAATCATTGGCTCCTACCTTGGTTAAAGACTTAAACCTAAATCATGTCACACTACAGTTCTCTCCAGGACTCCTCACAATAGAAAACTGCTGTGACCAAAAGCACCAATATTCAAGAGATTATCATACAGGCACACCAGGAAAATTATTTCTTTATAAAGGTACATTTGTTAATGTTTGACTGTCATTTTCCCATGACAAACTTTCCATTAATATTAATTCCAACAGTTTGGAAAATACTGACAGTAGGTATCTGCTATTCTACAGAACAGTGGAAGTTACAAGCAGCACAAAGAACTGCACTTTTTTAGGCTTTTTTTTTAATTAGAAAACTGTGAAGTCAACAAGCTTGATGCATAAAAGTGAAGTTTAGGCTTTACCAGCCTGTTATCTCAGAGGTATTCTAATCCATAAGTGATACTTTGTTACACTACGTTAAGTCAATCTTCTGTCTTCCCTGCTTGCTCTGAATCAATTCATCATACTCAGAGTACCACGAAACGTACTTTGAAAGATCCAAGACTCGGGGTTTGCTTAACCTGTAACAGGCTCCAGTTTCATTCACAGACATTCATGGCCCCTTACTACAGTAAACCAACAGGATCTCTTCTCAGCCCCTGGGAATTCAGGTGTATTTCCCAGAACCCCAATGGTAGCCTAATCTACTCTAAAATCAAGACACTGAGCAGCAAAGATGTAATCAGAGTAGCAAAGATCATAACTAGCTACTGGCTAATGTGGGGAACCAGGAAGCAAGGTGATGCACGTGTTCCTGTAATTACGTTCCACTGTTCTTCCATGCCTTACTTCCCAGTAAATAAAACAGGTAGATATTACTTCTATCCCATTTCTTTCATCAATTCTTTAAAAGCTCCTACCTTTAAAGCTGTTGGTGCGCATATGCACATAAACATCATCTCACCTAGCAGAGTAGATTACTTGGTAAAGAAGTATACATACTCATTTTGAAAACAGGATTTTATTGGAAGATTATGAAAAACGTCTGAAATCTTATTCAGGAAAGGCACTTGAGACTTTAGTCCCTTTTCTTTTTAGCTTTTTTAGCTTTGGGTTCTTGTGACAGCTGAGATAATTCACTTTCTTCAACTTCACTGCAATGCTTTCTTTTCTTTTTCTTTGACTTTTTATGGTCACTTTGGTAACCACTGGAGTCACTGGTAGGCAATACATGTTCCTGTTCTTCTTGCTTATGCTTTTTCTTCTTCTTCTTCTTGTTTTTATCATCACATAATCCATTCATACTTTGCTCCTCTCCATTTTCCTTCACAGTGTTATTAGTCCCATCAAGTGCCTCCTCTGTAACATTATCTCCCCGAGAGTCATTCAAGCTATTCTCCTGGTGGTCAAGCTTTTGAGTTTCATCTCCATTTGCACTGTCAGTGACGGTCTCAGGTTGCTTAGGCTTCATGCTGTAAAGAAACATACAAAATAAACTGAAGTAGAGACATCTAAGTGCACCACACACAGTGCAATGTCAAAATTTGCTAAAGCACAATATATATACCAACCAGATAAAACATAAGCATTTGTTAAAAACAACAACAGACAGCGAACATGATACTCTGATTACATAAAATCATAAAGCTGATTTACTACATTCTGGGTAATTTCTACTACCTGAATAGCTTCCTTCTTATCACAGAATCAATATTTTCTTTCAAATCTTACCCTAAATTTCTCCTCTAATATATGCTGTACAGACCATTTTGATTTTTCCTCTTTTCTTGTACTCCTTCATCCACTAATTCATAATTACACATTGTGTAGTAAGTTATTCACAAACACAAACAACCAACAGTCTGTTCAATCATACATGACCCAGACTGCTGGTTTTACCAAGCAATTGCCTTGCTGAAGTCTATAGTTAAAACAAAAGTGATGCCAGAAAAGTCAGAAAATGATGAAAGAAAAAAACCCAAACAAAATAAAAAAACCCAGCAGGTACCTTGCAACTGAGAGCACTGGAGAAAAAAGTTAAAAATCATGGAGGAGGAGATGTCCCCAGAGGCACTGAGGACAAAACCATTAAGTTTCATTGTAAATTCACTGAAATAGTCTAGAGCATCCTTTCAGATTAAAAAAAGAAAAACCAAAATAAAAATGTTATGATTTTTTTCAGTAGTGGACATATTGTACATTTAATTAAAAACATAACCACATTGGGATGCTTCATCAAGGACTGTAGCCATAGGACAAGGGGTAACAGGTTTAAACTTAAACAGGGTAAGTTCAGGTTAGATATAAGGAAGAAGTTCTTTACAGTGAGGGTGGTGAGGCACTGGAACAGGTTGCCCAAAGAAGTGGCAAATGCTCCTTCCTTGGCAGTGTTCAAGGCCAGGTTGGACAGAGCCTTGGGGGACATAGCCTAACGTGAGGCATCCCTGTCCATGGCAGGGAGGTTGGAACTAGATGTTGTTAAGGTCCTTTCCAACCCAAACCGTTCTATGATTCTGTGATTGGTAGAAAAAAAATTGCTCTGCAAATGACCACTTAAACAAAAAAAAAAATCTGATCTCTTTTAAAAATATCACGATTAAAAGTTTTAGCAAACTGGTCTAAAAATTTAGAGGCACAGGTGAAAAGAGGAAGCTGATGAATTCTCTTGTATCATCTTTGATATTCTAATGTTTCACCATTTAAGTCACACAAGTATAGCTGTTCGTGGATATCTAATGTGTGTGTGTGTGCATGTGTGTGTAAACACGTACGTAAACACTGTGTTGAGAAACTGGACTGCTTCCCTTGAACAACCCATGCTTTTCATAAACACAGCTGCTCTCACATTTCAGGGTGCTATTCTGGACACGTATGTTTATTTATGCAATCAATAGTTCATAAGCCAGCACACTCAGATTTTTAAAGCTAAAAAAAAATCTACTTTAAGAAAACTTAAAGATTATGACATTAAGTCAAATCATTTAGCTTATAACAAACCCATTAAAACAGTTAAAAATATTCTCTAGTAGGGCACAGTACCTGCTTTTAGTGAGACCTCCTCGAATGAAGAACACCCCAGCTGCATCTGAATCTAAGTGCAGTACTTGAAATTTCAGTTCATCCCCTATTTTTAACCCCAGCTCTTGCCACTGTGCAACTGACATTTGTTCAGGTTTAGGGATAGAAGCATTGAAGCATCCATGTATCAGGCAGCCAATATGACTAGGGGCCACTTTATTAATTACACCCTAAGAAAGAAAAAGAACAGCATATGAAGCTATAGTAAAGATCACACATGGTATATATTTAGTTCCCTATATGGACACTTCTCAACAACTTTATGCACAAGTTACACAGCCAGTTTATCTAACAAATAAGTTAACTCTTCACTAAAATCAAAGCTATTCCTACATACTCTTTATACAATTTCTCTGAAAATAGAACTGAACCTCTATCTGCAAGATAAAGTCAAAAAGCGGGATTTAGCCATAGTGAGTACCTGAATAGAACAGATAACTCTTTACTCACACTACAGCCATCAACTTTGCTTTAAAGCCATTTTAAGTCTGATTTACTTGCCTCTAAGGACTTTCATGCTGGCACAAAACTACTTAGCAGCTAAAAATATAAATGACACATAAAAAGCTTTTAAGTAAGTTTTTCATTCATAGGGTTTCTTCCACATTTGCATGTCAAACGTTATTCACTTTTGTTTTCCCCAAGAATGAATGAAAGACACTGAGGGTTTTTCCATTCTCTTCTGAGCAAGAGCACACATGCATTTCTTAATCACATTTAGAAAAATAGAAACACACAAGCTATGCTGAAAAAGGTATGACGCAACAAGGAATGTAAACCAACTGCCAACTTATTTTTCCCACAAGTACTGATGCAAGGACATTAACAAGCTTACAGCTGTTTAGAGAGCCATACATTTCCTTTTACTGGAAGGCAAGCTTCATTTTGATGTACTGCTCTTGTACTTAAGAAACTAAACTCATGAGAACATCCTAAACATTCCTGCCACTATTAGGTATGAACAAACAAAC
>NW_009938445.1:0-499 GCF_000696875.1 Nestor notabilis | reverse complement strand
AATGATAGATAGAATTATGATCTGGCATAATATTAAATCCTTATGATGCAGTATTTTCATGACATGTATTTTACGTAAAATTAACAAATATAAGGACAGACAGTACAGACAGATTAAAATAAAAACTACTACCACAAACTGCTAATAAACTATACAATAAACTACTAATATAAACAAAAAACATAACTCCACCTAAGTCTCAGACCTCTGCTGATGATGGAGATAAGTCAAGCTTTGATTATTTAACAGTAAAACAACCCCGTGAGACTTCAACACGTTCACATACCACCAGTTTCTTCCCTTTCTTGGGGCTGAAGATCACGAAGTCAGCCTCGATGTTCAGATGGATGAATCCTTGGTCGTCGTAAATGTCCCCGAGCTCGCCCACCACTTTGATGTTGTCGTAAGCCACCGGCACACCCTGAAGGCTGGAAAGGGAAGAGAAGGCACCGTTAGCTGTTAGGCCGCAGCCAGCCACCACCGGGCCGGGGGAGGTCAG
>NW_009938444.1:2930-24952 GCF_000696875.1 Nestor notabilis | reverse complement strand
GCAGCCGGCCGGTCCCTGCCTTCCCGCGCTGCTCTCCCGCAGTCAGCATGAAGGTAGAGTTTGCTCCCATCAACGTCCCCCTAAAGAGGAGGATACAGACAGTGGCCGTGCTGCAGTGGATCTTCTCCTTCCTTCTGCTGGGTAACAGTCTTCCTCCTTCTTGCCCTAGAGAGAAAAGGGAAAGAATGGGCTTTTTCCTTAACCAGCGTCACCCGTGGTAATCGGCCTGTGTCACGCTGTGGTCCTACGTGAGAGCTATCCCTGGGCGGGCAAGAGCATCACACATCTGGACTTGGGTTTCCTCCCCCTGAAAACTCTGGATGGCTTTTTCTCTTTTTTTGGGGTCTGTTTCTTTCAATGGGTTCTCTTTCAAATACGGTCTTACAAAGCTAGTGACCACATCTTCTCATTGGGATTCCCACTAAGGTTTTTAACACCTAATGACTTTTTATTGAACCTGTGCATAAAGACTGCTATGTGACTAATGCTGTTTCCATTCCTGATTTTGTAAAATAACTTTACATACTGTAGTTCAATAAAATGCTCATTTAACTAGGTGATGAAAACTCTTAAGGATCAACAGCGAACTGGCTTAAATGCAGCCACTTCCCTAGATTCATGGGTAGTTACCTTGGACTTGATAAAATGAGTCAAGCGATAAGGTAAACTAAGCCATAACTCTCTGGGACAAGATCCATGGACTGTGTCAATTGGCAAGTGGTTATTGAACAGTCTCTGTGCACAAAACTCTTCTGAGGTATAGAGTAACTGACTACCTGTGTGTTACTGGAAATGCTGGAACACTTAACAATCACTTGTGCTATAGGACTTAAAAGGGGAAAAGGACTATCTTCCTTGTATGTCTTCAAAATAGAGTATCGTTAAGCTGATGCTCTGATGTCTTTCAGAATATTTATTTTTAGGTTGTTAGCCTCATAAAAAATTTGAGTGTATAGGGGAAGCATGGAGGCTATGAAGCACCTTCACAGATTTATCCTTACCACTTGGCTGTTTTGTTACCTCTAAATTATATGTGTGTGGACTTTAAACAGTTCATGTTTGTGGCAACATTGTAAATAGCTGGTGCATGTAATTTTCTGCTATTGAATTACATCCTGGCATATGCCATTATTCCAGTCTAATGATAATGCAGTGGCAGTTCACTGGCAGTGGAAGGAAATAATTTTTTGTCGTAGCCTGGTTGCTAACAACACTGCTGCAGAAAATCGTGTCCTTCTGCGCTTATGTGAAACAGTTGGGCTGCAGAAAGTCCACTCTTGCTGTGGTTAAGAGGGAGAAGGGAGCTGTCTTCTGCAGCTGGTGCTGCCTGGGTGTAAATGTCAAGGAAAATCAATGTGGAAGTGTCCTATGGCTGGTTATGTTGGATATAGTTGAGTGAACATGATCGTGAAAAAATCTGTTGCAAGAATGCTTGAACTTTGGTGCACAAGTTGATTCTAATAATAATCATCTGCTTGTGCTTTCATGGGGATGTTTATCTTCAGAGCTATCCAAGGTGACCTTGTTATTTTGTAGGTGTACCCTTTCAGTCATAGGACAGTTGGGGTGATCTGGCCAGAAAGTTTCACATAGCTGCAGGAAAATTCAGATGCTGAATCCTAAATGACTTAAAGTGGAAAATAGGTTGGTTTCTGATGTCTGGATTGCTATTGAGTTTTTGTTTTACAGCTTTTTTTTTTTTTTTTTTTGTGGTCTGCTGAATAGACTAAATAAAGAAACATTGTTTATTTGTAAGCTCTTGAAGTCAAAAGTGACATTTTCAAATCATGCAGGGTGGTGCCCCATTACAAGTGAAAACCTGTGTGAATTCATCACAGGATAGGTTGGAGGGGTAGGTGTTGTTTGGAGGTTGGTATATGGCTAGAACTAGTTTATGCCAAGCAATATCTTATGTAGATTCAGTCTTTCTTATGTAAAAATATCTGCATGTGAAAACATGCACAGATAACACCATATGATAAGTAATGATTCATATTACAGATGCAAGGATTCTGTTTAGAGCAGTGGAAAAAATAGGGTACTGGCTTAGTTCTTAAAGTTGTCCATCTAGGTATGTCGTGAGGAGACATAGCTTAATAAAATGGACAGGTAGGACTAATAGATAAAATAACTAAAAATTTGTGCCCTGAAAGACAAGGGCTGGATTGGTTAATGATACCCTTTAAGTCTGGGAAGTGACGTGGGAAAACATGATTTGGCATATAGACTCATCTGTAAGGGGAACGTGAGTCTCTTGCAACTTAGAATCCGTAATGTGACTTGAAGACTCTGAAAATCAAGGGCTGATTTCATCTTCCTGGCTGAGACTCTGAAGAGTGGATGAGTTTGATGTAAAAAGCACATTGTGTTGGTGTTTGTCCCTTGCTCTCCAGGCTTGCTTTGTTGTAGTGCTGTGTGGTTTTCTGAGAGCATGGAATTGATGACTGAAAATGCTCTCTTGCTTGTTTGACTAAAGTCTGCTCGCTAGTTGGACTGAAATGCATATATGCAATGGTTGTTGAAGGCTGAGAGTCTCATCACCACTTGCAGAAAGAGCAAATTGCTCAACAAATACTGAACAAACAGCTGCAGCAGCTCAGCACAAGTAAGAAAGTTCTGCTTCTTCACACAGCATACTGGCTTGGGCTGGGCCTGCACCGCAGATATATTGCTTCTGCTGTAGAGCGCAAGCAGAATAGACATGTCTCTGCCTCCAAAAAGCTGTACAGATGTGCACAGAATTTCATTACATACAAAAGAACCTCTTTAAAATTCCGTGTGTAAGTTCCTGTGCTTCCCTGCTCTGTACTGCAAGCTGCCAAAATTTGTCCCCAAGCAGAAAAGACAAGTTTTCATTGTAGCAGTGTTATCCACTTCTGTTGTGTAGGGGCATGACACCAGAAGCACAAATAAGTTCTGAAATACTGTGATCTGTCTCCAAGAGCTTCTGGATTAGATGAGAAAATGTTCCCATCCAACAGTTTCCCACCATGTGCCAGCTGAAACTGCCATATGGTTTTCTATCTTATGTGCTCTAAGTGCAGCAGGCTAAAATAGTTACAGTTCCATGAAACAGAAGAGTGTTTTAAGTGGGGTTCCCTCTTTTAAAAGATGACTGGTATCAGCTTGGAGTCTAGAAAACTAAAGCTATGAAATATGGGAAAGGCTAAAATGGTGCTGTTTCTTGCCATGTTAAGCAGAAATACAGAACAGCTTCAGACTGAAGCATAATTTCAAGTCATTAGTGTTCCACTGTTGAAATGGCAAATATATGAAGCTTTGCAGTTTCGGAGTACCTGCTTTAGAAAAAAAGCTGAAACAGACTATTTTGATAGATGTAGTTTTGTGCCTGTAATTGCTGCTGCTAGAGATTCCCCAGCTTGGCCAGGGGCTGGCAGTCCTAGGGCAGGTTTGTCCCTGTACCAAGCCGGTGCAGCACCCATGTCATGTGTGCTTGTGAAGCTGTGTGCTGACAGCTGCTTGTGATCAATCTGTGCTGTTGCATAGCCCAGCCCCGGGCAGAGAGTCACCTGGAGAAAGGAAATCTCCAAGTGCTGCTGAACTGACTGGGGGCGAGAGCAAAGAGGTTGCATCACTCACGTGTTTTTATTGTAAGTTCCATGGTACATATACGTAAAAGAAGTTGTCCACGTCAGTGAATGAAGTGCATGTACCTGGTGTTTAGCATGAAATCTTTGTTTTTAAGCTTGGAAATATTTTCCTTAAGAACTTTGAATTAATTTTGCTGCACTTAATAGTATGTTTGATATCCTCCTGTTAGGAACCAGTGTAGGATTTCTGTTTCTCTTGCAGTAATTGAGCAGCAATTTGTCTTTGGTATGTAGGCGTGCTGCAGGGGTGAGCTGTGCAGCTCAGCTCTGCACATCTGTGAGTGAGGTTCGTTTGCGTCAGGAGGTGACAGTACCTAGGAAGGAGGTGCGAGGTTTGGTTTTAGTGCTGTTTTGCAGGTGCTTTTGCCTTTTGTTTTTCTTCCTCTCTAATGTACACAAATCAAAGGACAGCATTTTGCAGAAAACAAAGCTAGAAGGTGAATCTGTGAGTTTCTCCTCTGCTAACTTCTGTGCATGTCATGTGAAAAGGGACAGTGGAATCTGAGTGCGTACAAAATCAAACACAGGACTAGGTAACTTGGGTAGAGTGGTAGTGTCTTGGTCCAGACAATGAGAGATGGAAATGAGAATGAGTTTAACTCTCTGACAAGAGGACCAGGATTTAGTTTTGAGACAAGGTGTTAAGGGAGAACGGTGCATCTTCTGTGGCTCACTACTTAGGTCCAGCAGTGGCGCACTGTTCTCCATACTGGGGACCTAGGAAGTGACTGTTGTGCATGCACCCTGTGTTTATTTGCAAAATACTTAATGATACAAAATCAGTTCATAATAAAAGGTGTACTTCAATATGCACAAAGCCACAAAATAATATAGTAAAGACAGTGGTGTATATTAAAGTACATCCTGTTCCATAGTGATTAAACTTATGTATATGTGGCATGTAGGATGAAGCACTTTGTTAATTGAACTTGTCTGGAGACAGTTTTGAGTTGTGGATCTGGCTTCCCCAACAGAATAGAAGTGATGAAACATTTGCCACAGAATGAGATACTGCTGCTGGAATAATAAATGACTTATGTGTTGAGAAAGCAGTTGTCAGTGTAATGTGCTAAGCAAAAGATAACCTTTCCTCAAACATGTAATGATGTTTTGTTACCTGGTGCTGGTTCAATTCATCAGCTGTGGCTGGCTAATTAAAATAGTCTCATTCTTCCTTTTTTAAAAAACCCCTTCTTGACACCCAAGAAAACTCAGTGAAGCTGTATGAGCCTTTCCTAGCAAGCTGGCTGGTATTGCTACTTGTTTTGTCTGTCCTTGAAGCTTATTGCTGGCCTATGGGTAGGGACTGATGTGTGATCACAGCGAATAACAGGGTACTTAGTGATGTTTGACTGACTAGTATTTCTAGGAATGCTACCTCTGCTACCTACATCTTAGGGAGGGAATTTAACCACGTCTCTGTGTTTGTTTGTATCTCTGGAGAATAAGAGAAAAATAGCTGTGCTGTGTCAAGCCAGAGGCCCTGGCTTGTCCACCTGTGTGTGAACATAACTGATAGTGAATGCCTAAGGAGAAATAGAAGAAACAGGAAATACATAGACTAAGTTTGGCATGCTGTCTTGGGATTTGGTAATCAGTAACTTTGGGATTTACTGTTCCCAGACCACTCTATCTACAGGTCAGTAGTGCCTAATGCTCTGTATCTTGCCCATGGAAGGTCTGCTTGCTTGGGAATTGGAACCAAATTCCAGAGTACACAAGCCTCCAAACCGTGGCATCTGAGGGTTTGCATTTGTTATCACAGTAATGTTGAAATGCATCTCCCTTGGTAGGAATGTTCAAATATCCTTGTGACTGGGGCTGCCACTTGTGACCAATAAATTGACAAAGGGCCTGTGCTACAGGAGACTGATACTTAGTCAACAGATGGTGAGCTCCTTATGACCTTGATCAGTCCTGGAGATGGCTACGAACTTCCTGTGGACTTTAACAATTTTCCAGTTAGATAAATTCTCAGCTTGTTTTTTTGCTGGGGAGTGCTTATCTGCCACAGGTAAAAAGTGGCAGCAAGTTTCTGTGGTCCTGGTGGAAATCTGTATATTGACAGAATGGCACAGACTAATTGGCTCTAAACAGGATAGTACTAACATTATGACTCTTCCTTTTTCTTTTTAAAGAGGCTTTATGTGTAAAAGCTGCAGAGCAGTACTCTGCAGAGGCATGAACTCGCTCACTGTTTTGGCAGGTTGCCTCCTCTTAGGGGTTGCCTGTTGCCTCAGGTCTTCCTTTGGTGGGACTGTTGGGAGTCCATTTGCCGTATGTGTTACTTCATTTATATTTCTATCCCTTTCTTTACAATTTGTAGTATTCCCAGAAATGGTTGATCATATTTTTTTCTTCTTTCCCCCCACCCCCTTTATTTTCCCTGATTAAAGAATCCACTGAGCAGGGGAAAGAATATTTGCATACCAAAATCAACTTATCAGTGGTACCTTGATGGATAATAGAGAGGAGCAGATGTTCATTAGGGATGAAAACACCACTGTGTTCTCCTAGTATGTTCCATCCAATGTTCTGTTCCTCAGGCAGCCAGCTTGGAGGCATTGCTCTGAAGACTAATGGTGATGCAAGGGCAATTCTGTTGTAGATATATCAATGTGGTAGTTGTAGAACATGTCATTTTTCATCCCTGTCCCTATCCCCATGGCTGTAGATGTAAGAAATCAGCTTTTCACCTTGCTTTGTATATTGGTATGGGCATGTACTCATAAAGACCAGAGAAGTACAGCATTAAAATCACATCTCCACGTGTGTATTTCCTAGAATGTCAGTGGGATAAGGATGTCCTGTTTATCACATCCTTTGTGGCATGAGGTTCACATTGCTGAACTTTGAAAGTCTCTAGCTCATTTAAGACATAGAGCACAGTGAGTTTAGAGAAAGCATTGTGAAGGGCATGTGGGAAGCAGCAGGAGCTGGCTTGTCCTTCAGATCTGTCATGAGCTGTTGAGCAGTCCGGAGGCCTCAGTGCAAGGTGCTTTGCTTGGCTTTATGGGGTACTGTGGAGAGCCTGTAGTGCTGGTTGGATTGAGACAAGCACCCTGCCCACCTGGATACACCTGCACTGACTGGACATGGTTTATGACTGCCCTGAGAGTAATGGGAGCCTTTTCTTCTGGTGGACAGTCCTAGATTTGGTGGCCCTTACGATAAATATTACTCAAACATTTATGAGTCGTTACTAACTGCAAATGTATTTGGAGTTTCCAATTGCTAGGATTGCCTGTATTTCCTCACTCAATGTGGTGGTTTTCTACTTCCTATCTCTGTGGTATTTAACTATTTTCTGAATTTGGTGCCCACAGCTATGAACTCAGGGCCTGTTTAATGAGTGAAACATCAGGTGTTCAAACATCACTGGGCAGGATACCTGCCAGTGCTGCTAGCTAGCACTGTATATAATATTTTTCATCGATTTCTTGCAACAGATGAGTATCTGCATGTTGTAAGTGGGAAAATGGAGGAAAAGGGACTTGCCAGTTTTGGCTGGCAAACTGGTTCGGAGTCCCATGGCAGCGATTTGTCTTTTAATTGATATTTCCTTCCTCCCTCACCTCCTTCCCCTTCCAATACACCATAGAAATATTTTCAAAGCTCAAGAAAATTCAAGTTCAAGCAAAGAAGTCATGCTTACAGTGTACACTACATTCAAGGAGGTGATGATATAATAAAGTGATGAATTCCAAATTGTTTGCCTTTTGCCTGGAATTTGCGTATGAATTTAGGTAAAGTAGTTGCCATTTATTTACTCACTGAATTCTCTGAAGGAGAAAACACTGGTTTTGTGTTTAATAGGCTCATTGGTTTTGAGTCACCAGTGTTTATCTCACCTTTCAGGCTCTTATTGCGTTGAAATAATAAGAAGGTATGGTAAAAGGAATTTGCTTTGCATCTCTCATTGTGAATGCAATAATAAATCAGCTTTGTCCTTCAAGATGCTGAGCTCCCCTTAGGAAGTGCTGGCAGCACACATATTTCCCCATACCTTACCTGCACGCAGGAACATGTTCTAGCTAAAGCAAAGCAGCGAGTTTGTTGATCTTGTATATGTTTGCCTGCATAATATTAAATACTGCTATCTGGCACTTCTCACTGCTGTTTTAATTAGCTCTCACAGTGAGGATGCTTTGATCCAAAGCATTTTTCAGCTATTTGGCTAGGAAACGGATAGTAAAAAGCCATGTGATTCTGCACTGAGCTGAAAACCCCTCTGAAAGGAAGGGTAGGGAATATAGGAGGGCTTTTTTTTTTTCGTATAGCAACTTGAAAATAATTGATTTATGGCAATTAAAATTTCTAATACTTGTTCAAACTTGGACCGTGAACCTTGGCATCCTGTCCAGATTAGCATTCCTAGAAATTGCTATAGTTTCAGCATCTCTTCTTCAAAGAACCAGTAATGACTTTCCCTGAAAGTTTTTCAGTGCCCTGTTGTGAAGTGTTGCTGGTATGGAATTCCCAGTGACTTTTCCTTCTGGAGCAGTGGAATTGAGTGTCATCTTTCACCTGTGCTACTCATCCTGCCTTATCAGTGTTCTCTACAGTGTTCCCTAGAACTTAATGCAGCTTTTGGGGGTTTTCCACATTGCCTTTGGAGTTCTGTGGGCCTCAGTTAGCTGTGGTATTTTGTTAAAGCCTTTACTGATGTGCTTCTCTGTGCAAGACCAGGGTTGCCTGTTTAAGCAGGAAGCAATGAGGTTCTGTACTGCTGGTACTGGAGAATGGAGTATCCTTTAAAACAGTGGATTTGATCCTAATTCTGGTTTTGATTATGGTTGTTGCATTCTCCCTTCCTTGGAGCAAATGCAATTCCTGATTTTCCTGCTCATTTCTTGCTGGAAATAGGAATGTTCATCCCTTTCTTTCCTACTCACTCTAACCAGCAGCTTTGCTTGCTCTGGCTGCTCCTGGATTCTGCAGTAGTTCTCAGTCACTCCATGACAATATATCCATTTCTGCTCCGAAGGCTCAGTCAAACTAGGCACAAGGGCAAGTTGGCTGGAGTTCAGAAAAAATAAGTATTCAGGTTGGAGGAAACACGAGAGCGTCCATAGGCCAAGTTAAGCTCTGAATTTCAGCAGCTTGACACCTGCTTGGTATAGGAAGTCTGCTGTAAGTTTTCAATGCCCATGTAATCTCTGCTAAATGAAGCTGATCTTCCCTAGGATGAGTGGTTTTTATTGTTTGTCTATCTGCTTGTTTCAAAGTTTTCAGTTCAGATAATATTTACACTGAGTTAAGCAAATTATTGCCTGAAGTACTCCTGCTGATTTTCTAGTGTACTCTGTTTACTTATGTATTTAGCTCAGTATGTTTCACTGGTGCAGCTCCTTTTAGGACATAACAGGATATTGCCCTCAAGAAAGAAGCCAGTCAGTTGTGGGACACACCAAGTACGACTGCTTTGTAAAATAGCACAGAAAAATGACTGTTTCTTACAACTCTGCCCATTGAGACTTCCAGTCAGGACTGGGTCCTGTTTTGCTTGCCACTGTATAAGCAAATGGTGCTAAAGCCCTGGCTCCCTTGCAGAACTGGAATTTGGCATCTGCTGAATTACTCTGATCTGTGAGCCTGATGTGTTTTGTTCACAGGGCAAGAGCAGGCTGCTGCAGGGTGTAGTGCAGGCTGGAGAGCAGCAGGTACTGCTGTGTTGTGCTTCAGCCAACTCCGTCCATAGCTGCTTGAGTTGCTGCAACAATGCAGAATTCTGCAAGTCCTACAAAGATAAAGTTACTATAGGGAGTTTCCCTGGGTAATTAGTTTGGTTTTGAGCCACAGCTTTTTCTCTCTCTTTGAATTGTACACTTCCTATGTATCGTTTTTGTAGTAGGATATAATTCTTTATTAACCTGGGTCTGAAAGTATCAGGAGTTATAAAACTGTTGTTGAGATCCCACAGCAGTGGTGAGCTTCCACTTACAGTGACATGTTTAGAGGCTGAAGTGGAAAATCTTGATGTTTTGGTCTTGTCTACTGCATCTCCTTGACCACTCTCGGAGCGCTTTTCACAGGGAGTAGAAGTATCATCCCTATTTTATGGGTAGAGATGTTAAGTACAAAGGGAAAATGATTGCCCAACACCTCTTTAGAAAAGCGAGCTCGCTGTGGCCCCCTTTCCCCTCTTTCCTTCCCCATCTCTCCTCCCTTCTTGCTTGCTGGAGCATTGCATCTTTGCTGGCTCTTGCTGTCTACTTTTATTCTGCTTTAGGTAAAACAGATGTTCTCTAACAAACAATAGTGTTCACTCTTACCATGGGGAGAAGATAACCGTGTTGGTCCTCAGCTCATGCTTGTGTTTTATTAAAGTAAACCATCATCTTGGGCTTATTCATCCAGTTGTGCAGTAGAGTAAGAAATACAGACTTGCAGGTGTTTCACCCTCAGTGTAACAACATTCACACAATGTGGAATAAGCTAACTTAAATTTGTATGCATTTTGAGTAGCATTTAGAATAAAAATATCAGGGTTGGGAATTCAAGGTTTTAAAAGGAGACAAGAGTGATTAATGCTTGCGGTGGTTTCCTTTTTTTTTTTTTTCCTCTTGTAGCAGAGTTTTGCTGTGGCTTCTTTGTGATCCTGATCCTGGGCAACTTCTGGTTCCTTGCTGTTCTGTACCTGCTGTGGCTCTACCTTGACTGGGAAACGCCATGCACAGGGGGCAGACGGTCGCAGTGGGTCAGAAGTTGGACTGTTTGGAAGTACTTTAGGGAATACTTTCCCATTCAAGTGAGTAAAAGGTTCCTCACAGAACTGTATGCATTGTAACAGAAACAGCTTGGAATAGCCATCAGTGTGGATAAACATTTAAGACTCATCTTTGGTAAATTCTAATACTTATTCCAGGGTGAACTTAACTTCTTTTTAAAACATGAGAAGCCTGAGATTTAGCGACAAAAAGAGGCAAGGGCTGATTTTCTACTTGGTGATAGTAGTCCCTCAGCACAGTAAATGCTAAACATGATATCTTGAGACATATCTCTTTAAACTTGTGTCCCCCTGTAATGTGGGACAGTGCTCAGAAGGAAATGAGTTGTCATTAGTTCTGTGTCCTGTCAATGTACAATCTCCATACTTCTTGTTTTTTAGAATCCTTCTGAGGTAAGTATTATGTCCTCCACTGTCTCTATTTTTCAGCTTATAAAAACTTCAGATCTGAATCCAAATCACAACTACTTATTTGGCTTTCACCCTCATGGAGTCCTGGTAGCTGGAGCCTTTGGAAACTTTTGCACCGGTCCAAGTTTCAGCAGTTTATTTCCTGGGCTTACTCCGTATCTTCATATCATGCCCATCTGGTTTGCCTGTCCCTTCTTCAGAGAATACATAATGAGTGCTGGTAGGTGAAAGCAGAATGTTTCAGCTTTTGTTCTGTATTATAGCTTCTGCTTCAAATGTAGGGTCTATGACTGTACCTAGAAACGGTAAGTAATTTAACTTCGGAAGGATCAGCACTGGTGCTAAATTAAACATCTGCATTATGATTAACTGTTGTTGCAAAACAATTTGAAAGGCTTTTTGAATAGTTTAACAAAACTATATCACTGAGCTTTTTTTTTTTCTTTCTGGAAAAGAACTCCAAAACAAACCCCTGCTGTTTTTTCCTTGAGCAGCAGTACTGCATTCTAGGATAAAAGGGCATAGTAATTTATAGCATTACTTAATCATTGCACAGACACTTGTAAAACAAATTGAGAATAGTCTCTTACCTGAAGGTTTTAAGTCCTGCTATTAATCCTAATATTAATTACCTGCTTCTGGCTGCAAGTTTGTGTAATTTTAAAGGAGATGTAAACTCTAAAGGCAGGAACCTTATGTCTCTGTTCTGAGTAGTATTTGTCATAAAGGGGTGATATTCATGACTGGTACTGCAGTAATAAAAGATAAAAATAACAAACAATAACATTTGGGGAACAGAAGAATGTATAATGAAATTAAGACTAGTGTTCCCACCTACTGACCTTTAATGCGGAAGTTATTTTAAATTCATTAAACTAGAGCATTTGAGTAAATATGGTCTGGTGCACAAGACTAGGTCTGGGAAACAGAGATCTATCTCTTACTCCTGCCTGCAGCATAGACACTGTGATCTCAGATAAGCTATTCAATGACTTAATTTGTAGAAACATGCCTAGGATGATGTTCAGATTAATACAAGAATTGTATATCTATACTTCAACATACTAGAGAATGCCATTCCATGCAAGTGTGTTTCCGAGGGGATTCTTTCAGGCTTGCAAAATTAAGGGATTGCCTAACCTGGAAGTCTGCTTTACACTTTGGCATCCTACCCATAGGAACACATATTTACCTGCTAGATGAAACATAAGTAAAAAGCATGCTAAAGAGTAGTTAGCATTTTAGCTCGTTTTTTACAGGTGTGTAGCTGATAAACCAGAGGGGACCTTTGGTATAGCATAGGTTATCGGTCAAGTCATAAAACGCTTGCAAAATCTTCCAGGTAGTAAAAGCCATGCTCCTAGCACACTGTTTCTTCTCCCTGTCTCCAAAGCCTGTCAGGCTGCAGTTGTTCTCATCAGGAAAGGCTGTTGCAGCACTACTGAGCTCCACTGTGAGTGAGGGGGGAATAGTGCCCACCATGTGGGCTGACCTCTCTGCTTCAGCAAGGGAGGTAAATTTGTCCTGGGGAAGGACAGTGGCTCTTTCTTTCTCTTCCAGAGAAAACACATGCCAATGGATGAACGAGCGTGACTCTCATTATTTGTGACTCTCAGGTCTGCTGCATATTTCAGTCAGTGACTGTGAAGACATGCATGGCAAGTGGAAGTAGCTTTTTACTGAGGTCTGAACTTGCTCCAGTAGCAAGCTATTCCTCTTGGTTGCCAGCTGTCAAAACTAGATCACAGTCAGCCTCCCTTTCTTGTGAGATTTTCATAATCCACACTAATGTCCTCAACAGGAAAAAAAGCAAGCATGTAACAGGACATGAAGTCTTTGCTTAGCATCCAAAAGAGCATGCTTTGATACTAGCCCTGTAAAAACCAGCAACAATGCAAACTGGACTTGATCTCTAAATTGTCATTTAGAGTATATTAATTCAACACAATGTAATTAAACATGGCTTCTGGGTAAATGGTACTACTCTGAGCATTTGAAGTATAACTTAGGGCACAAAGGAACTGTGGAGGGGTTAAATGCATGTCTGTTAGAAAGGGGATCTTTCAAAGCAGCAAGTACAGAGCAAGGTCTAAGTCAATGTTAAAGGCCTGTATGGAAGTGTGCCTTAGATTAGAGCAGTATTGAGATCAGCAGGAGTACCAGGAAAGCTTCATTTATCCTGCTATTATAGCCTAAATAGATTAATGAGTGCAGGTACTGGTTACTAGAGAATGAGCTGGTGCAGTCGTTGGGAGTGGTGTAAGTGAGCATTTTCTACTGCTTCTGATGCTGTCATGCCATTGCCTTAGATGGAGCTGCTGCTTTTATAGCTTTGAAAACAACAGAGGGGATCAGCTTGGCACTGTATAGCTATGTTTGAGTTGACAAGTCCTCTATTCATTCTGTTAAACCCTCTGTGCTTGTGTTTATATGCACCTGCTGTATGGCTTTAGCTGCTGCCTCTTGGTAATATCTGCTGCCATTCAACTCTTCTGTTCTTGGACACAGAACCTCTCTGAGGGGGAGCTAAGCTGGCAGAAGTCTGAAGATCTTAAAACTCCTTTGATAGGCAAACAGCAGTTAGCTCATCAGTGTGAAATCAAAGGACGTGGGTAAGACCAAATCTGTTGCAGATTAAGGAGGTTGAAGCCAAATCTTTGAACCCTGTCCTGTATAGTAATTTTGAAATATTTAGAAATTTAAAAATATTTCTTAAATTCCACTGTACTTGCACATGAAGATCCAGTGGTCACTTTTACAATGTTTGCTCCTGAAGGCATGGTTTCTGCATCCAAGGAGAGTGTCTCATATGTGCTGAATAACAAGGAAGGTGGCCACGCATCTGTCATTGTGATCGGAGGAGCAGAGGAATCTCTGAATGCACATCCTGGAAGTTTAACATTGAACATCCTCAAGAGGAAGGGCTTTATTAAAATGGCCTTGAAACATGGGTAAGTTTTTTCCCATCTGGGCTGGTTTAGTAAGCATGCTTTGAATACGGATTGATTCTTAAATACAGTTCGTATTATATAGACTCATATAATCAGTTTTTTGAAAAGGTACTTGTCTAAGAACTTGCAGATGTCTGGCATAGAAGCCAGTCTATCTGCCTAGATCCAATCTGGGAGTGTTGCAAACTCCCTTTGACTATCATAATTTGTAAGCAGTAGGTGTTATTAGCATATCTTGTTTTGTGTCAGTTGGTTTTTGCACTAGCAAAGAGTAAGAATTATGAAACTGTATTAGTAAATCTTAGCTGTTATTGCTGAGTGGAGCAGTCAGTCTGTTTTCTGTTTTGTAAATTGAAAATTTGTTATATTAAAATTGTTATATTAACATTGAATTTTATTATAATTTTGAGCAAATAAAAAAAATAAAGTCCTGTTTTATTAAATAACTGAAAATTGTGGTTGAGGAAGATTTGTCTTCATCTTTATTCTAAAGACTTTCATTTAAAGATAGTTGTTTGCCGAAGTAAGTTTCTGGGGAATTTTTGGTGAATATCTCAAAAACTAGCTTACTTTTTATTATCAGACAGTAATCAGTGTGTAACTTAACGCACTGTGAATCTTTTGAGTGATTTACACAGTATAAGCTATTGTGTTTGTTCTGAACTGGTCTAGATGTCTTGTATACTAGAAATGTTGGAACCGATTACGTTTTCTTGCTAAGCTTTCTGAACAGCAACCAGGATTATATATTGACATGTGAAGCAATGAGAAAAAATTATTAGTTTTGAGAAAATATGTAACAGGTTTTTTTAAGCTATTAAAAAAGCCAAAAGGTCGTCACTGAGGAATGCTCTGTTCTCGCACAGAATGCTAAGGTCCATTTTTTCCTAGGAACTCCTGTGTCCAAGATTCCAAGAAGATTTCTTAGACATATCACTAGAAGTCTCATAAAGGACCTGTTCTCTGATAGAAAGTAATATTTTAGTCTAATTTGTAGCCAGAAACAACACTTGTGTCTTTAAATTAGGGCTTCAGTGCCTAAGTGAGTCTTTCCTCAATTTCTGCTAAATTGCTCATTAATCCAGTGGGATCCTAAGCACTACCAGTGGCTTTTATTTTTTTAACCTTAAAGTTTAGAAGAATATTTAGATGCCTTTTTTTTTATATAGTGTGCTCATAAATGTCTGATCTGTCAGATTACAAAGGTCGGTGTTTATCTCACATCTACACTGATTGGAATTGAGAAACTGGATACACCTGCGCCTCTCATGACCTTGATTTCAAAAGCATCCCCTACACCCAATAAGATCAGGAGACTTATAAAACAGAGGAAGGGCCCACTTCTTTCTGTATGAAGTCTTTTTGTTTCACATGATGGTCCTTCCCTTTCTTAAAGAGGCTTAGTAGTGTAGAGCCCTCCACCAGGGTGATAACGCCTGTCTCTGCCTGCGTGACTTCAAGCATACACCTCACACATGGTCACCTTAACCACCAGGCTACAAGTCATTCTGGGTCTGAGCACCAGCAAGAAAAACTGCTCCTACGTGAAGTGTAGGAATCCTGACTTTGTTTCTATACAGTGGGGCTGTGCGACAGTATGATTAACAGAGATTTGCAGCACTCTTGGCAGTCCTGAGCTCTTGCCCAAAGACTCTGCATCCAATAATTGCTTCTGGCTTTAACATTTTGTTTCTAACAATTAACAAAATGTGAAAAAAGCTTCCAACTCACACAGAAATGAAAGGGTAAGGGAGGTTTTCAGGATGCAGATGAGAAGAACCACCTGCCATCAGTGCCTGCATGTGTTTCTGGTGCTTGTGATCTGCAGATTCAAATACCAAGAGAGGAAGGGGCAGTGGAGAGACTTGTGCTCTGGGCCTGGCTCCTGTGCTGCCAGCACAGAGAAGCTGTGGTTCCTCAGGTAGGAACTTGTCAAATGTGGTCTGAATATGCCAGCAAAAGTCCTCTGTGCTTGTTGAAAAGACACTGATCCAAGGTGGTATAGGTATCTGATATGAAGAAATCCTAAAGACATGAAACAAACGATGAATCAGCTAACTTGCCTTTAGTTTCACAATCGTAAGTTACTTATTTCTCTGTCTCAACCTCCTACTTAGCATCTTGCAAAAGCCTTCACCAGATTAAAACAAATCCCACAGACTCAGGGTGCTATTGCACCACAAGATACTGCTGTTTGTCTTTAGTGTTGTAGTAAAGAATGGAGTATTTACACAGCCATAGTAGGTACCAGCCTTTCCCATATTTCCATCACAGGTGGCTGGGGTGATATGTGCTCTACTTGAGAAGGAACCTTTGAGCAGACACTAGTCAGGATAGTGAGTGGAAATGAGTCTATGGGAAAGGACTCAAGCCCGAAGGATGGGCTTGAGAAGCTGTAGAAGTGGTGGGTTTTTTTCCCCATACAGGTGGGTTTTGATTGTCCATAGTATTTTGCAGCCAGCTCTGACCTCAGTGCATCCTCCTCAGGTGTTCAGAGCACTGCAGTAATTCATCCTGACAGTATTATAGCAATGCTGATATTTTACAGTAAGGTTTTTCTCAAAGATAGTGTGGGCTGAATGGAGCTAAGACTTGAGTAAAGCAAATAAACCAACTCTGTGTATTTCAGAGATTGCTTAGGATTACCCTGCTCTATAAACTCTGTAGAATAATAATGAAAGTAAACATTAATCAAAACCCCTACTGCTGCCATTTTTTTAAATGTAGCAGTAGTTTTTCCTATTGGAGAAAACTGCACTGGTTCCATTGGCCTAAGTAGTTTTTCCAGGAGCTAGTCGGTGCCTTTCCTCCCAGGCCAGTTCATGAACTGAACGAGAATTCATTAGGCTATGCAAGAGCCAAAGTGAGTTAGTGTAATTTCTGTGGGTAGGATTTGACCTCTGGTGATAATGGATTAAGGCTGGTGTTTTCGAAGAAGTCTGATGGAAGCAGAATTTCACTATGAATTGGACAGCAGAGGAATTTGGCAGGCCTGTAAGGATGTCTGGGTTTTATCGTGGTTTTTGTGCTGAAATCAAATGCATTCATTGCTCCAGTCAAAAGGCAGAGGAAAGCCAAGATCTGGTTTTGATGCTACCCAGCTGGGAGCATTATAAGGTTAGCAGTGAGGCTGCTGTGCTTGCCAAGGGAGAAAATGCAGTGGAACAAGGGTGGACTTGCTGAAATAGTGGTGGATAAGATCATACTTATGATATATGCAATTATTCGTTTTTATGATTATGAACAGTCACAACAAGCTGTGAACCAGCTAAATACTGCCCAAAAGCTAGTTGTATGCCAATCACTTCTTTTTTTTTTTAACCCCCAAAACAGCCAAGGCAGCCAAAAAGCAGGTGCATATCAGAATCCCAAGTTGAATGCTTGATGAAGTCTGGAGCTGCTGAAGTTTTCTGTGTTGGTTATTGTGAAACCGTTTCCACGCTGCTGATGTGAAATGCAGTGCAAGTGCAGGCTGAAGTGGGGTTTTCAGTGTGTTCTCTGTTTTACAGGGCTCATCTGGTCCCAGTGTTTTCTTTTGGTGAAAATGAACTATTCAAGCAAGTTGCAAACCCCAAAGGTTCATGGCTGAGAAATGTACAGGAGAAGTTGCAAAAGATAATGGGCTTTGCTTTACCACTGTTTCATGCTAGGGGAATATTTCAATACAGTTTTGGCTTAATACCTTACAGACAACCTATTCATACTGTTGGTAAGTTTTCTGTGCCTTTTCTAATGCTTTTACAAATGTTTAGAAATGTGTAAGTGTGCTACTAATACCTGTGTAAACTTATAAATGTAATGGAAGCAACTGGTTGTTATGCATCTAAAACAAGTATGTGAGGTTTAAAATAATTTTTTTCTTTTTAATTCCTACTCATCCCCAATTAAAAGGGGGATTCTTTTATCCCTTTCCCCTTTCTGTCCCAGGCCAAATCTTATTCATCATTCACAGGCTTGTATGCCCAGCAATCCTCAAAGAAACCCAATGGTTGTCCAGTCTGTACCAGAGGGCTGCTGCAGCTCCGTAGCTATTACTGCAGATTCTGGATGTTGCAGTTGGTTTTTTAAGATGCCCAACACCTTCATTTCTTAGCCCTGCAGAGAGGCAGCAGTTGAATATCTCGGCTGATGCACGCCTGCTGGAAGGAGCTGGTGCAGCCCTGACCCAGTGCTCATTGGGACAAGGGAACTGAAAGAGGAGGGAAGGGAGAGGGCATCTTGCAGCAGCTCTGTCGCAGCCCTTCATCAGGCTGCTGCTTAGTTGGCATTGCAGTTTCCCAGGGTGTTTCCTTCCCTTTTGGTTTTATCCCAGTGGAAGGATCCATTCATATTTAATTGAGAGCATGCGTGCCATGTCAACACGCAGTTCAGAAGAGTTTTGTATATTCTGCAACATTTCCTTGGGCTGATGACATCAAGGCTGTTCTGAAGCTTAAAATGTCTTTTGAGGCAAATCTTCATCATTATAATGTTTACTGCAAGGGCTCCACCTCCAATGAGGAGATGGCCTGTGGCTAGAGCACTGGAGTGCTACAAATCAGCGAGACCACAGTCTTGCAGCAGAACTTGTTGTATGATCTCATGAAATGTCTTACCTTTGGTGTCTCTGTTCCCTCATGTTTGAAAGCTATCACCATGTACCTGCATTCCTTGGGGTGGGGTGGAGGGTCTTGGTGTGGCTCAGCATGGCTTTGAAAGTGTTAGCTCAGCTCCTGAAAGCTGCAGAGTCACATTGAACTCTACACAAGCCAGTTAGCCGTGCTGACATGGCCAGGTATTAGTGAGCTTCCTGCTGGTTCAGAAGCCCTGGTTCCTAAAACAAGGAGATGCAATGCAGCAAAAACAAAGTTTGTGAAGTCTGAATGTTTGGGGCTCGTCAAGTGAAGTATTCTTGATTTTCCAGAAAATAATTACTGCTTTACAGAAATAGAATTAACTCTAGAATATCAAATTAAACAGGTTGCTTAAAGCCACACAGAAAATTAGAGAGAGATGAGTGTCATTTCCAATTCCACAAAAAATCTCCACTCTCCAGAGAAGAGACTGCTGCTGCAAGAAGGACTTGTGGTGGTTTGGTGTTTCCAGTCATGCTTCTGGGAATCTTGTATTGAATGTATATTGATATCACACCCCCTAAGGTACTGCTCAATCCAGGGCTGGGTTCTCACCCCTTGCCACGTAAAGTCTGAATTTCAGCACTCTGTAGGGCCCAGGAGCTGTTGGCAGCTGAAGCTGCAGCAGGGAAGTGCAGACTCAGCCCCTTTGTGGTTCTGGCTAGACTTCCCTTTAGTCAATGCCATCCAATCTGAAGTGGCAACATCTGTTGAAAGGGATTTTCAGATGCCTTTGTGAAAGCTCCTGTGGGGAGGGTGCTTTTGACTCTGCTTTTCTGCAGACTTCCTCTGCAATCTCAGTTGGGTCTATTAAGTTTTCAGTGCAAGAACAGCTGTTGAAATCTGTAGTGATTGAACAACACAAGGAAGACTGAGATCATGGGAAGCTTCCCTTAGCATATTGCAGGCTTTTTAGCCAGAGCTTTTTGTGAAGGAGGAGGCTGCCCTTTGGACTTCCATGGAATTGCTTCCCATGCTTTCTCTTGCTCTCACACCAACAGAGCAGGAAGCAGGCTTTGTGCGGTGCCTGGAGAACATTTTGTTTGGAATTGTATCTGTGGGCAGTGGATCGTTCAGAGGCACCTTACAGGCTTTGGGGGTTTTACGTGCTCCTGCTCCCTAGGCCGAGGTAGCCAACAACACTTCTGGCACTGGTGCAGCAATACCCATTTTGAATAAATTGGAAGATAATCTGTATTTCCTTCAGTCCTGTTGATGTGGTTGAGGGCGTCACTCTCCTCTTAGGTATGTCCCTCACATTGGATACCTTTACTATTCAGATCAGAAGATGGTGAGAAGGTATGTTTTTTTTAAATACTATTTTAAACTTGTGGAGTACTACCCTGATCACAAGACAGCAAGCACATAGCCCATGGGATTGTATGTTGAAGTCTAAACTGCTCCTTCAAGTTAGATATTAACCTCCTTCTCATTTACTCTTTTGCTGCCAACCTGAAACGATAGGATTTTAAAAAGAATTTTATCTGAACTTGAGCAAAAGGAAATGGAAAACCAGGCCCAGGACTCAGGTTTGTGAAAGGCAGGATCAGGCCTGGGGGCAAAAGGATCATGCTGTGATTCTGCCACCTCACTGGGAGCTGTGGTGGACCTGTTACAGGAGAGAGCAGTTCTACTTGAAAAGAGACGTCACTGAAGCTAATGCTGCTGTTGTGTTTGATTTACAGTGGGAAGCCCCATCCCTGTAAAACAGAACTTGAGCCCCACCACTGAAGAGATTGAACAGCTACATGCATTGTATCTACAGAAACTAAGGAAGTTATTTGAAGAACACAAAAGAACCTATGGGATCCCTGAGCATAAGTCTCTCATCTTTGAGTAGCACGTTACAATTTGTGATTCCAAATCCCATGGAAAAAACAATGTATGCTGAAAGATGTCTTTCTTGCAATCTGTATTTTGCAATCTCTAATTATCCTTGTGTAAGGAATAATTTTAAGAAGGGATTATTAGATGATTTATTGATTTTTATCTTACTCTTGGGGGGGGGGGGGGGAATCCTTAGGGTGTGAGCCTTGAACCCAGTACTGTTTTCAGTTGCTCTTTTAGGTTTGTCCATACCAGAAATGCTAGTGAGAGGCTCGACACAGATGACAGATGTTCTTGCCACCATGATATCTAACCACTGCTTGAGCAGAGGAAATTGCCCCAGCATGACAGAAGTATAAACCTGACAAGTCTTTGATTAGAAGTTGAGAGACTTTACCAGCATGTATCAAACATGAAATCAGGTTGTTCTCAGAATACCAGAAAATGCTGCTGCTCTTCCATAGAAATGAAGGTGTATGTTTTCAGCAGATGGCTATTACAAGCCATTTATATGTAAATTCAAGAATAAATAGGAGCTTTCTGCCCTGAATGGAGTATAGGTAACAGTGGTTTGTCCAGGTTACAGGGCAAAGCAAACCTCTGTTTGGAGAACATTGGGTTGAGTTTTCTGTGTGCATGTATGTGCTGAGTGGTGGGAAGCCCTGAATGATGTGACACTTCTGGACAAGCTGTGCTTTGGGTTGTCAGTTTGGAAGATGAAGCAGCGTTGTTTGATAGTTCCAGCCTCAAGGGAGATGGCAGGCACAGGAGAGGAGAAGTGGAGACTGGGGAGCCTAGCCGGGGGAATTGTATAAGCTTTAGATCTTGTGCACATTAGGAAGGATCGTATCCCAAGTCCTGCCACAGAAGGAAGGGGAGCCCAGTTTGTTCAGTCTAGTTTTAAAACTTCACCAAGGAAGGTGTATTTGATATATGCCTCTTTCTTCCCCACTGATAGATGTAGAAAGCTGTGCTGCACTATGACTGTGCATGTTTAACATGAGCTAAAGATCAGGATTGTTTCATTTCTTGGAAAGGCTTGTGTCTGGGGAGGTCGGACACGGCAGGTTTGATACCTGGGAAGAGGTCTCTAGAGTCCTGAGGATGGTAGTAAGGGATGAGCCCTGAGTAGTCGTTTTTGCTCAGCCAGCTGTGTGAAATGTTCTTTGGGTTTGTTTTTGTGCTGCCTGCCCCAGGGGTAGTAGTGCTGATTATTTATGAAAGAAGAATTTGGAGTCTGTGTCACTGTTCTCTCCTAGATCATCTGCTCTAATGAGATACTTCCTCTCATTCTCAGTCTGCTCTTTTCTCATTACCTTGATGATACAGAAGATCAGAATGTCAATTTTAAAGCATTAGTGTTGGGTTCAGGGTGGGAAGTAACAATGGATTGTTGTTGATCAGATTAGCCAAAACTTCTATGAAATATGTGGATACTGATTTTGGGGCAGCATCTGCTCCAGAGGGTACCCTACAAACAGGCTTACCTGTGAATTCAGTGAGAAAATTATCTGTGGGTTCTGAGTACCATCTGTAACTGGCATAGGTGGAAACAAGCAGGGATTGTGTTACTGTGACTACTGATACTTTCATTCCTTTGTAGCATAGCAAGATGGAAGAAAAAAAGAAACCAAAATCTCTAAGCTACTTGAATGTATCTTGTTGCTCAGTCACTGCTTCATATTGCTTATGGTGGTCCTTCCAAACTATGTTTTATTAACAGATTATTTAGTGTACTTAGGCCTGTTTTAAAATAGAGTATCGATTTCTTAACCTGATGGGCATGGTGTCATCACAAATACTTACCTCTGTGTTAGCATGTGCATTTGTGAAACAGCCCTGCAGTACTGAGCCGAAAGGCCAGAAGCCTGGAAGCTGT
>NW_009938444.1:0-2899 GCF_000696875.1 Nestor notabilis | reverse complement strand
CCCCCGCCCGCTGCGCCAGCCACAAGGAGGCTTCCCATGGTGGTTAGAGCAAGCAGCAGCATGGTCTGCAGCTGCAGCTCATGCTTGACAAAGCACGCTTGACCAAGCAGCTAGTAGGAATGGTGATGCCCCCTCCCCAGCTGTGATGAGAAGAATCAGGCTGTGTTCAGATTTCTGGTGGGATGTCCACACTCGCTGGGCCCTGCTTTGTCCTCTGTTTCTCTTTGTGCCTTCTGGTGACACAGGCAATGCTAGGGAAGCCAGTCGTCTACAAGCAAGCTAGGTGCTCTGCTCTGTACCATGCAAACACTGCCTCCCCAATGTGCTCAGGGTGACACTGCCTGTTCCTTCGAGGGTGAACGTCTCTGCCAAATTTCATTTACACAAAGTCAATCCTCAGTAATTTTATTTTGTGAACTACAGAGCATATTTTTCACTTTGTAACTTTTCGTGGTACCTGTAAAGCACGAACGTCTGTTGTATCAGTGACAGCTGTGGCAAGGAGGTGTGAGATAATAAAGGTTTGTACCAAAGTGTGCTTGCATTGACTGGAATTCAAATTTGTATCGCTGCTGCTGGGTAAGAGCTTCATCCCTCAGAACTCAGGAGCATGACATGAGTGCAAGAGATGATGTTAGACCAGCTGTAAGACTGTGGTTACCGCATGCTGAGTACCAGGCGGTGTGGATGGATGGATGGATGGATGGATTGCTCACTGCAGGCTCCTGAGGGTTCACCTGCAGCCACGCTCCTGCTGGCAGTCCCAAAGGGTCTGAGGAAGAAGTGGCCTGTGGCAGGGAAAGTGGTGCTGTGGGACACGGCAGGGAGCTGGAGCACAGGAGGGTGGGCACTCCTTGGAGGAGCTGGTGAAATGTCAGCTTCTGGAGGCGAATTCAGCTTGAGGATAAGTTTGAATATTGAGTGAAACTTGCATCAAGTCTTAGTACCTGTACCCTGGAAAGGGAATCAAACCCTGCAGAGGCTCTGGTTAACCCTAGGAACTGGGAAATTAAAGAGCTGCTTGGAGTAAAAAAGTGTGCCTTTGTCTGTGGGGAAGAGAAGAAAGAGCCACCTTAAAATAGTGATGTGTGTTTGGGTTTTTTAAAAGAATGGCAATGTTTATATTAACAGCTGCAGGGACAAGTGAATTCCCAAGCCTGGGAAAGGCTAATTGTGGTTTGTTACTGGTTTAATACTTCCTTTATGGAACAATCCATCTTGCATCTCAGTATACTGTAAAGGGGAAAATGAATAAAAAGTAAAGGGCCCTTGGATTGCTTTGAGGTAGTCTCATTACACCCATTATATCCACACCTCCCATTTACACACATGCATAATGAGCACATGAGGGCACTCATGATGTGTGTGTGTGTGTAAATGGGAGGTGTGTCATGGTCTGTCAATGGATCACCATCACATCCTGGTTTTACTGAAATGCTGAAAAGCACCAAGTTCCACCTGAAAAACAAGAGAAGGGTGAAAATGAGGAATGGGGAGCAACTGAATCTTCGTGCTTCCCAAACTGCTGGAGCAACACTACTCCTGATCACGGATGGCTGCTTGTGACAGGTAAGTGGTGTTGCCTCCATACCCGAGAGGTTGAGTCTGGAGGGAATTGGGTGGCCTGATGGGTGTAGGCAGTTTCTCAGGTGATGTTTCTTAAGTTTGGTATGAATTTTGTGTCAGCTGAACTGCTGGAGCAGTGCCTGCATTGCAGATCTCAGCAATCCCTCCATCTCTTTAACAGACAGAGCTGTAGAAAGGTAAGGGGTGGGGGGGGAGAGGACATTTGTTTACTTAATTTAGTCATGTGCTGGAGACTTGCATCCGTCTATAAAAAGTGACTAAAAGAAGGTGAAGAACTATATCTTTTATGGGTGCCTCTGTACCCTAACAGTAAGCTTCACAAATAGCACAAGCTTGGGAAAAGGTTTTTGCAGTGCAAAGAGGAAGAGGTTCAGAGATTCCCTGGGAGGGTGCTGGGATCAAGGCATACTGTTGCCTTTGTATGCTTGGTTTGGCAGACATTTAACCTGTGCTCCTTTTGGTCATGAGCAGTTGTAAGAATCACAACTGGTAGCCAAATGACACCACCTGTTCGTGCAATTTATCCTCAGTTAAATTTCCTACTGACATGAATGGAGCCCTGCTGCTTTTTGAATGGCTACGATGAAATTTGATAAACAGGCCAAGAAAGAGCGCAGAACGTTGGCTGTGAGCTTTTGTTAGCTAACGTGAATTAACAGTGACCTCTGCTTTCCTTCTGCAGTCAGCAAAGCAGTATTTAAATACAGAGAATGGGTTTGTTGGGTGTAAAACTGGCATTCTCCGTGTTGGTTAGAGCAGAGACTGTCCTGTAGAGACATGAATTACAGAGTTCTCCTGGAGAAATTGCTTAGGACTAATTCTTACACATAATAATATGGCCATATAAGTGCTTTAAAATGCATTGAAGTCCACCATAAAACAGAACCTAGGGGGTTTATTTGTTGCTAATATTTGTTCTATATCTTTAAATTCATTGCTGCATATGCATGAAGTAAAAACTAATTTTTCCTATTTAAACAAGCATGTTTTCATCTTTTTGCCCCCAAATTACTCCTGCCCAGCAGAGGCCTATTTAACCAGAGTGCAGCTAAACCCAGGCTAGCCTGCGTGATCTGTGCCACTGTAGTTCTTGCAGAAGATGAGAGGTGGCCTGAACTGAACCCTGCCTGTATGCTCGTCTCGTAGGCGCCTCACTCCCTGCGCGGAGCATCACTCACCACTGGCATTTACTTCCGTGTGACCTTGGCTTAGCTGCAGAAAACACGTTTCGGGTGAGGATGTTACTCACCGCCCCGGGGCTGGACCCGGGGGGAGGCCGGGGGTACCAGCGTACCTGCGGCAGGGGCGCACC
>NW_009938443.1:0-7971 GCF_000696875.1 Nestor notabilis | reverse complement strand
GTAATTGAAAATATAATAAATATTATAATAAATTATTATTATTATTATTGAATTGGGGGCTCAAAACTAGTAACATCTGATATGACAGAGATGTTTGTAATTGGTATGAGCCAGTGCCATCTCCTCAAGCTGAATAAAGGACATCTGTCACAGCACTTATTCTATAATTAATCTCTCGTGGTCATCACAGAATGAAAATGGCTGTGACATAAGGACATCTATGTTTTGGGGTCACTGATAACAATATTTTTAATCCACATATCTTAAAAATTAAGGAAACGTCCTAGTCAATAGACAATTCTTGTACCTCGTTCTTTCGGTCTGAACCAGAACAAAGCATCTTAGCTGGCAGCTACTCAAATCACAGGTCTGACAGTTATAAAATCAATCCTATCTATATACTTAGCTTGAGACTCATCAGTCCCAAATACAATATATGCCGTGGTGCACAGGGAAAGGTACCACATCTCAGTAATTAAAGGCTTTGCTGTGGTTTTACTTCACCTGACCACAGACAGTAGAGTCCTTCATCAACATGCCTGAAAGCATGGGCTGCAATGGCTTTTGAACTTTCCTCTGAAAATAGCAGAGTAGCCAACAACTGCAGCTTTTGAGGTCTAAGAGGCTTTTAAGGCAAAAGACATTTTGTGCAGGAATCTTTTCCATAGCACAGAGCTGTAGAAAAAGGAGTGGTATGGCAAATTCTCAGCAGTGTTCACAGGACCTCAACTGCTCCAGCAAAGAAAGCAGGGGCAAGCTAGACCAAAACACACTTTTTTTTTTCATCAATTCATAGTCCTGATTAGGCTGAGAGGGTAGATATGGGGTTGCTGTTGCACTTTGATTTAAAAAACAACTTAAACACAGATCTATTAAGCTCAACAGGTATCAAAGTGATAAATTGAACTATTGCAGCTGGCTTGCATGTGTGCAGCAAAGTGGAGGTGTGGGACCTGCTGCACATGCTCAGCTGAACCAAACGTGTGTGGTAAGTTCAGCATGGGATGGGACAAACCAATGGCCCAATTACAGCAGGGAACATATTCAGTTTTTACTATGTGCGTATATCTATTCTGTACACGCACAATAACATTTTATCCAAACATATGGTTGTACCATTGTCCAGTGCAGCAGCATTGCAAATGGTCAAATGTTTACACATTAAACCAGGACTAGCAATGATTTTTTTGGTGGAGTTGCACACAAACAGCACACATACATACACAAATATGTGCTGTATACGTAATTCATTTTGAGACACCTAAATATATGAAACACATGGTGCAACTTCAAGAAAAACAAAACTAATAAAAAAAAAAAAGAAAAACACAAAAAACCCACAAAATTCTTCTAAAAGTACCTGGCTGTTTTTTAAAAGTGTTCTTTTCAGTGTAAATACTGCAAATATTAATTTACAATGAAGACTTTCAATGGTAAAGTTAACCAGCTATCATTTTCCCTGTTCTGATCTGGCTTGTTTTCTAATGAAATAAATTCAGAACAGCTTTTTCCTTAATTCCTAAATCACTTATTTTTTTTTAAACAGGTTTAGTATTTGTTGTTGATTACTCATCACAACATATCTTGCCACGTCTTGTGTACTGGGTACAGTTTTACCCCAATCCATTGATTCTCTCAGACTGAAATCAGATTTTCAAAATGATGTTTTTTCCTGTCATATTACTCTGCCATTTTTATGACTGTCCCTAAAATGCTACAAAAACTTTAAAAAGCTGGAATATGAACTAATGAAGCTGAAAAAATCACCAAGCATACTTTCTTTCCTTGGAATATCTAACTTGGAAATACTGGCTTATGCACATTCTGGATGATTATATTGAATTTATAACTGCTAATGTTTTGAATTTGTTGCTAGTAAGCCAGTGCTTTGACTATCTCCAGTCTAGTGAAGAACCGCAACCCAAAGCCTGATTAACCTTGCAAGAAATGGAAAGAGTTCAAAATAAAAACCCAGAAGGCTCCCTTACATTGTATAACAGCAACGTGTTTTCCGTCTCAATTGAACTTGGACTAAATTGTGATTTATACTGAGGAATAGGCTACAGATAAGTAAAAAAAGTCATCTGGAAACCTTCCTTACTAAATGGTGACTTTCTGGAAGGTCTTCCCTTTAGAAGTTATTTCTGGAAATCTTCTTGATTAATAAGAGCCTGAAAACAAACTTTAAAGTGATGGCTTTGTTATTGATTTGGCACAATATGTTAACAACACGGCAAGCTCTGCCAAACTGTGAGCGCTCTTTCAGGCGGATTATGTCCTTGTTTACATATCCAGCTGCACCAGGGACGTGTCCGTGGTGGTGCTCGAACAATGTCCCCAGTGGGGGTGCCCATTAGGGGAGGGTATACTAACTGCCGTTTACTTTGTTTAAATTGAGCAAGAATGCACAGCAGTCCTCTGATCTTCAAGAGGAAGTGTTGGAATCCTACACTTTCTGAATCCTGCTTGAGTTTTTTTAATGGGGATGTTTAGGCTGCTCAAAAAAAAGTTGCAGACATAGAGACTGTTCTGCAAAACCACTTCGAAGGGTTTCATGTGGTCTGTATGGAAGTGAGCATAAAGCATAAATACCCTGCTAAGTGTCATGTTATAAAGCCATTTACACAGCACTCCTAAAGAAGGAATATGTAGGTGAGTAGAAGTTTATAACACTCTTCTTAACCAGGCATGGGCCTTCTCTTTATTTTGTTTCTGCTTGCTTTTGAAAGGAGTCAGGCTTAAGGTACATGTTTGTGCGTGAGTCCTCCTGGACATTTCCAGCTCCTTCATGAGAATATGGATGGCAAATATTGAAATTAAACATTCTTGGTGGGGCTTTTTTACATGCATGTAATAAGTCATTAAAAGAAGGACAGTAACTCTACTGCAGAAATATGATAATTTTACAGTACTGTGTCTATATACTGTTGCTGCTTTCATTTTTCAGTTTCTTACAGTTTTCTACTCTTGAATATGAAAATTTGTAACAGTGAACTTCATTACGTAGCTGGCTGAAAATTACTAAACCAGGGTTATAGTTCAAAAACAGTGCAGCTGAAATGAAGAATTCCCTAGGAAAGAAACAAGGATTTTGCATCCTTCAGTAGTTGTTCAAATGTATTTAGATTGTTTTTCCTTTTCAAATGTCTGGGTCTGCTTCTTGCCAGTATACATTAAAAGCTTAGATGATTAAGTTGTTTAAGTGATATAGTGAGTTACTCCTGAGACACAGGCATATTCATTTCCCAACTAAACAATGATGAAATCCCATAATGTTTTTTAGATGTTCATGAACACTTGTCAGATGCAGATTTGGGATGAAATCCTGGCTTCAATGAAGGGACCTGCATCTCCCACTGACTTCAGCAGATTCTTCTTTCCCCACTTCACCCCTCTGCAATCATTTATCAGTGTATCATCAAAGGCTGGCTCCAAAACACTTTGTCACCCCAGATTCTCCGTCAAACCACTTGTAGCCCCAATGATTATAAAGGTTTCTTTCTTTCTGGTCTACATGTATCTCATAGAAATTAAAATGAAAAAGAACTGGGGTTTTTTTTTCATTGTTCCTCAGACATGTGCTTCTTTTTTATAAAAGTACTGTATATTTCCCAAGATTTTTCATTTTTAACAAGTTATTTAGGTCTGCATTGATCATCTGTCCTCCTTCATGTGGGAGACAACCTGATGTCAGAGGAGTACTGGGATTCAAATATCAGGTCATCAAGAAGATCAGAAACATCTCTCATGGGACTAGAGACTGACGAGACTGCAGTCTCTAGTGCACAAAAGTGCATGATAGTGCCCAGACTGTGGAGAGTTGGAAGATCAGAAACACACAAGTTATTGCCTGTAGAGGCTCTTTGCAAAGGAGCAGTGTTCATCTCCAAAAGATTCAAATGCTATTCACTGTCCTTTCCAAGCAACACCAAAAATCACTACAAACATCAAGTCTGCTGATTACAGATATCTTGCTCTTCACACACGTTTCTTGATGTGTCCTACACTATGTTTTGTATTACAGAATTACTTATGCACAGAGAACCAAATCTTCTTCCAGCTCTGTGAACTTCTCTGGCAATTTTTGCAAAAGGATTAGGGCTAGTTTCTGCTCTTGATGCCTGTACAGGAAGCTTGGTATACATGCTGAACACACTTACAATATCCCCTCCTAGCAAACAACTAGTTTATCGTTCCTTTCACTATGAATGATTAGTATTTTCTGTTCTCCATGAGAGAATATCTGAATTCTAGTTTTGAGATTAGATAGAAAAGCATTTTCCTTTATTTTTGGCAGTAAGTTTCAAGTTTCATAGTGGAGTACAAAGGGATGATGCACTAAATAAGATTTCCTAGAACCAATTTTAACTGGGAAAGCAATAATTTTTTCAGTATAAGAAAGATAGACCCACAAATCTGGGTTTTATTTTCAAAATATGAATCAGCTGGTGGTGATGATAAGCTGAAGTTGATGTTTCCCAAGACAAAAGCTAGCAGAAGATAATGGAAGAGTGGTTGAAAGGTGAAGAAGCCTGCTCAGGCTGAGGCAGTGACCAAACTGTTGGCCTTCTTGCAGTGTTAATGTCATTACTGACCTACAAAAGATAGACAGTAAAAATTCCATCAGGAAGGGACTGGGGGCCATGGTTTCCAGCTTTTTAACAGCAGTGTCTTCAGGAATGTTTTCTATGTCAATATCTGCTCCCTGTACACCACATCCCTTCCCCTTGGCCTCTGGTGTTTCCTCTGGCTCTTCTTCAGCCCTGCCAATGCTGGTGATTGATCTGATGAGCTCAGCTGTGCCTGGGTGACTCTACCCAGGAATCTGGGCATCTTTCAGCCCTTTGCTGCTTAGAGCTTGGGTTTCAGCAGAGGCTATTTGTGTGACCTGCACATAGGAAGCTCTTGCCTCACCAATTCATTGGCTGCATAAGAGCTGTTGTAGGATTATTCCCTCAGGTAGTGGTTATGGCTCATTTGTCAGTCTGAATTTAATCACCAGTGGTATAAAGGATCTTTCAGTATTTATGTTGTGCCATTTTGAAGGGCAAGCCCTCAGTTAAACTATATCAAAGGATGGACCTTTACAAAACCCAGTTACCAGACAACAGCCGTCTCAGTGACTGGGTGTTAAACCTTTGTCATTGACTACAATCTCACCCACATGAACTGACTAAGAGATGTTAACCACGTGTCTCCTACAGCATCAGGGAGGAGCTGGGCTCCTCCTTTCACTGGGCGAGCTGACAAGCAGGGTCTGAGCAAAATGGCTGAGCACTGATGGTTCAGAGTGACATCAACAACTCTTTGACCTTTGCAGGGGTCCACCATGGCCAGCAGTAACGATTGCTGATATGCCTGACTGCAGTAGTATAAGACACATTTAATATTGACAGGCTTGTTTCAGAATAGAAGTTTTCTTGGAGATCCCTTAGGATCCTGCTGATGTTTTATGAGCTCAAGTCTTCACAGGCAGAAAAAAAAGATGTGGAAAACAAGGTAATTTAGAGATTAATTGCTAATAGTGTGGTACTTGACAGTAGCAAATAAATAGTTTGCTTTATATCTCCCTGCTTGCCTCACTAACTACACAAATACAAGGAAAGCTTCTAATAATGTGTAATATCTGGGGAGATGGCATTTTACTGGGATTGCACAGCTCAGCTAAACCCAGGCTTATTCTTCAATACTTAACATCTCTGCTGTCTCTTCTGATTGCAAAAGTTAAACTCATTTAAGCAAGAATCCGCTCAATAAGTACCTCATATTTTATGGCCTCATGTAGTAGTTTCTGCACCACATACCACATCCTACAAAGCCATAGCCAGCCACTCTCCAAAGACAGCATCACAAAATCACAGAATGGTTTGGGTTAGAAAGGACCTTAACATCATCCAATTCCAACCCCTGCCATGGGCAGGGACACCTTCCTCGAGAGGATGTTCCCTTTGCAGTTTCAGCCTGCAGTTTTAGCATGGTGGATGCTAGAAAATACTGATTCCTCTGCAAGTGTGGGCTAAGATCCCACAAACAGGTGTGCATATGGAGATCAGAATCTGTACATAAAACTATGCTGCCTTGAACCCAAATGATTTTTGTAGATTTAAGCTTTCTGGTGATTATGGCCCCAGGCCCCTGTTTGCACTGCCCATGTTCACTCATTCTCCATCCTTAAAAAAAGCAGCAAAGATGACCATTTATCTGGCACTGACTCACTAGCACGAAGTACTATAATTCACTGAAAACCCTGCAAAAAGCATTGCTATTTAAAAAACTTAAAAATAGCATCCAACTGAAAGAAGAAAGTGGAGTAATGAGCTTCCTTCATCTACTTAAGTAGGTGCACATCTTTATGGAATAGTTTTAAATATAACCATTTCTGCAATCGGAGTTTGAATGGAAGATAGCTTTGATTCTCTTTTATCTGAATGGTACTTTTGCCATCAGTATTTCTAGGTGCTCCTCAAAGTAATGGAAGATGCATGAGATGTGAGAGTGACAAGCATTTTCCAGAGGGTGCTGGTGCCACCACTGCTCACAAAGGCAATGCATGGATACTAACTACACGTGCTCACGCAGTTGCCCTGCCAGCTGGGAGAAAAGGTGTGAAACAACAGCTATCAAGTTACAGATGAAAGGATGGTTCTAGACTGGGAGAAAAGAAAATTGTTAATAAAACCCCAGCGCAAAAAGCATCTCTTCCAGGATTCCTGAGTCACTTCCTTGAAACTACTTCAGCTTTTTTGGCTTTATCAGATCAAGTTCAATTTATTATTTGACCATCGGCATGTGAACTGAACCAAAAAAAGAGTTAATTCATCTCTCCCAGCATTGCCACAAATCCTTCTGGCCAGGCTCAGCCAGGGGCAGATGCAGCAACATCCCTGATGTCAAGTGGGAGGGAAGGTTGTAACATTTGGGTGGTGCTAATTGGAGTGAGGCAGCCCCCTCTGTGAAAAGCTGATGGTGTCAGCTGAGAGGCTGTTACCAGTCAAGTTTGCACATCGAGGCACAGATTTTGGCAGTACCTGCTATGGCAAATATTAGTAGTTAAGAATCTAACTACTCAAATGCATGCATAATTCAGACAGGTGCATGTATAATTCAGGGAGTTCGTTATCTAAGAGACTTTCTAATTTTTGTTCCCTGTGGTGTTCATAAGCACAAAATTATGGGTACTTCTTTTTTATTTTTGGTGGTGAAAAATGTGTTGCAAGGAAACGATGTTGGGATGAAGCCCATCTGAAAATCTGTTCCCCCGTGTTTCAGTATACAAATGTAGATGTTAATGTAGTGCTCTGTTTTCATATCTTGGAGCCTGCTTCACTACTGCATTATGCCAATATGAAATCAATCATGTTGGGCTGATACACAACTGGATTAACCCAGAGGTGGATAAAGCTTATTGTTTGCAAGTGCCACTTGCCAAAACAAAGACTATCCATTAAGGAAAAAATACTCTTAGCCCCTATTGGAAATTTGGAAATTTTAATGGTTAAATGATGAATAAGAAAGTTAGACTGTATTTCATTATCCCTTTTTTTTTACAGTATAAAATTTCCCGAATATGACAAAGAATATATACAAGTCTTCACCAGGTCATAATTTAGCATAAAATAAAACAAGACATTTAATCCTGGGGAAAAAATGAGAATGGTAGAACTATCAAACTATGTGTGCAATTTCTTTGTGCTCAAATTGCATTTTCTCCCTTCAGTGTTATACGGAACAGGGTCTTGCCCTCTAGATTAGAGACTTTTGCATTAGAGGAAACTAGGTTATGTCTTCCACTGTCAGACATAGAAATTATGAGCTGGAGTGCATTTTAGCCAGTCACTCTGAAAAATGTTAGCCCAAGGGGGTAATAATTAGAACTGTTTTTGTCAGGTGGCTGCATTTTAAGCAGCGATGTATCTAAGAATCTAGCTGAGGGGTTTAATATAAATAAATATGAATATAGATATAGATTAA
>NW_009938442.1:0-32594 GCF_000696875.1 Nestor notabilis | reverse complement strand
AAATAAATATATTAAGTCCACCTCAAGTCTGTCTATAAAGCACAGTTTCTAAACCATATTGAGCAAGGATCTGCAACATAAAAATTATCAAATCATTTTACCCCTGCTCATTAACCAGAACACACCGTGGAGTCTGGCAGTTTCCTGCTGCTCTCTCCATCTCCCACTGTTCAGTCATCTCACTTAAGCCTTGTACTCCACTCAAGAGCAGAGGACTGCCAGGGTGCCAGACAACAGATAAGCAGGGCTGCTTTTTTAACACGATGAACAATTCCAAGGTAAACAAATCTCTTAACTAGTGAAATACATTACCTTGATGACTCCAATGTGATTGGTACTTTTCCCATCCTTATTGTCAACTTCAATATTTTCTTTTGCAAACCAAATCACTTGATATAACTACTCAAATTTCCCACCTGCAGTTGATTACATACCAAGCTCTGTGATCTAATTGCAACTTAATTATAAGAAGTTGATGTTACTCATTTAATAGTTATTATAGCGTACTTTAAAGGGCCACCACTTTTTTTTTTCTTTTTAGTAGTTTCTTAGTAGAAACAGTGAAAACTAAAAAAAGCAGCTGTTGGTTATTGCAGATAAGCAGTGATCACAGCATTGAAAAAATCGTTTTCATTCCTTTTCTAATTTATGGTGGTTTAATTCTACCTATTTCTCTGAGTTATTGTTTATCTCTTCTACTTAGCGATTATATCCTTCAGTCCAGGCGTTTGTACTCAATCAGTCAAGTCTAATTAGATTTCTCACTGGTTTAATTGCATGTCTTGCTTTCATGATCTATGTACACTCTGATACGCAGTTTTGTGAAGAGTTCCCAAAGGACAGTCATACTCCTATATATGCAGTATATAGATTGCTTTTTGAAAGCAGGTCAGATTTGGAGTTTGAAACTTGCAACCCAAGTTTAGAATTTATTCTGATATGAAGTTGTTTTTTTTAGCTTACATTCTAAAGAAAATGTTTTGAATCAGAAAACTGGATTTTGTTTTGCTCATTTCGCTCAGCTCTACTGGGAATATGTAAAATCTGTTGTTTGAGAAGCTACAAACAGAAGGCATGCTTTGTACCATCAGGCCTAGTAACAACTCTTACATGACAAATTATTCAGTAAATATGAACAGACTTCTCCTGCACTAGAATTTAGAAACCAAGAAAATCTCATGAACGGGACTCAGCTACTGGGTCTTTGTGGGCAGACTGCTCTTTTTGTGCCTTAGTCTCTCCACCTGTGCAGTGGGTATATTTCTGCTCCTCTCTTTGATAAAGTAGAGGAATTATTGAATATGTGGCATTGGATCAAATTAGTATTGCCTCACTTCTTGGTTATTGTTTGTTTCATGGCACAGAGGTATAGCAAGGTTCATTCTCTCCTGAGTGTAAGTAAGAAAATTTAGGAAACAGAGCTGTTTCGGTGTTTGGCTCAGCAGAATCTGTTGCATGTACGTGACTGACTTACTCTCCCTGTTACTAGTTAAGGTGGGGATGTGGATCAATACCAGGCTGATCGTGATGACTCCCTTACCAAGGGTGTTTTAAATATTCATTCATTTTTATAACGTATGATTAAATCCTCTACTGGGAAATCCTAGGAAAGTGCTACACAGCTTTATACTATCTTGGAATTAGTCACATCTAGTACGTTCATACTAGTCTTTCAGAATTAGATCATTAATTGTAAGATTAAGTCCTACATAAGTATTGCACATCTCATATTTTTCCCATAGTATTAACCCTAATTAAATAGTTATTTGGCATTAAGGAATATCTGATACTGCCTATTAATCCTGAAGGAGAGGTACAGTGAAGGTAATAAGTGTGTCTCATCTCTTTTCTTTTCTAGATATCGGCTGGTACCAGAGGTGTGCTTCCCTGAGCAATTCTATGATGCTGTTCGTGCTACTAAGCATTTTTTGCAGCCTGATGTGTTAGCTGAGTACTCAGTTGACCCAAGTCGAATTGCAATTTCTGGCGATAGTGCAGGAGGAAATTTGGCAGCTGCTGTGTGTCAGCAGGTAAGTTCCAGTGTGTGTTTTATATTACACTATGACAATCCCTAATTCAATGATGCATATAGGTTGACAGATTCTTTAAGGTGATGTGCCAACCCTTAAGACAGAATGGTAGAAAGCCAGCATTTAGTCACTTTACAGAAGAAAATTGAGTCCATCACAATATGAATCACAGAGCTTGCGGTATCATACTACAGTGATGACTTGTTATCGGCCAGATTTTAAGAGCAAGTAGCTAAATTACTTTCTTTACCCTTTTTGCTGTGAATTCTTTATTTTTCTAAGCAGGTAACTAGGTACCTCTGTAGTTTATCAATTTAGCTTCCTGTTTTTAGGTGCTTGTATCTGAAAATACGTTTTTATTTCGTTCAAATACAAATGAAGGACCAAAAAATACAATGAATGAAGCTTACTTCTGCTGTTAAATTGTCTTCCTGTAGCATTTCACAATTTTAAAGAAATTTCTTTAGTGTATCTGTAGTTTAAATGTAATCTGAATTTAATCTGGTAAAGATTTTAAAGGCAGCCTGGGGGAAGCAATAATACTTTTCATGGTTGAGTGAAGCGTTATTATTAGCTTTTTTCATATTGCCATAACCACTGGTGATAAGAAAGCGGTACCATGTCCAGACAACTAATTATCATGACAACCTTGCAATAATGAATTAGGGTGAAAAAATTAATAAGAAACAATTACACTAAAAGTTTTGATACTGAGGACTGATAAACATAATAGTACCATGTTTTGGAAAAAGCGTTCCTAATTTGTTTTCCTGATGCATAATTCTTTTTAAACAAGGCGAAATATGATAAAGAACTGTGTATCTTGTGTAGAAGATGAAGCAAAACAAGTGTTTGCTGATTCTTCTAGTAGAAGAATTGGGGGGCACCAAATGTGTAATTGGTAGGCTCAAATCAAATGCAGATGGCAGGCAGGTTCAAGACAAACACAAAGAGGTGCTTCTGCATGTGGTGAGCCTTTGCTAGAGAAAACTGTGGATGCCAACAATTTGCATATGCTGAACAAAATCAGATAAATACGCTGAAAAAGAACAATTAGATAACTTCATAGTTCCCTTGATTCAGGAAGTCTTTCAGTTGTCAATTATTAAACTGGACACAGTGTTAGAAAAATGTGAATTTATGGGTTTTTTTATTTCTTATACCCTTCAATAAACTTTTGCCACTGATTTCTGTTGAAGACAGGATGCTGGGTCTGCCTGAATGACCATCCTTACAAGAGAAGAAAAGGATCAGGCTGCTAGTATTTCAGGAAGAAGAGCAACATTATCTGCATAAGAGCAGAATTCAGCCTAGAAGTCGACAAATGAATTGTTGCTTGTATGAAGTTCTAGATCATAATTGTAATTTTTATTTTCTTTATAATCCTAATTCTGTTCTGTATTTTTCCCACAGCTTAGCAAAGATGAGCATTTAGCCATCAGACCGAAACTGCAGGCTTTAATTTATCCAGTCCTTCAGGCATTTGACTTCAATACACCTTCTTACCAGCAGAATATGAATATGCCTGTTCTTCCTCGTTATGTCATGATCAACTATTGGATAGATTATTTCAATGGCAACTACGACTTGGCTCACTCACTGCTGATTAACAACCACACTGCCCTTGACGTCAGCCAAGCTCTCTCCTTCAGAGGACACCTGAACTGGACATCTCTATTGCCATCATCATTCAAAAAGAACTACAAGCCTGTAATACAAACCACTGGCAAGGCTGAAATCATTCAGGAGATACCAGCACTGCTTGATGTACGAGCAGCCCCACTCCTTGCAGACAATGAAACTCTGCAGCTGCAGCCGAAGACTTATGTCCTCACCTGTGAGAATGATGTCCTGCGAGATGATGGGGTGATGTACGCCAAGCGCTTGGAGAATGCTGGCGTGGAAGTCACACTTGATCACTTTGATGACTGCTTTCATGGCTGTATGATATTCACCATTTGGCCTACTGATTTCTCTGCAGGCATTCAGACGAGGAACAGCTATATAAAATGGCTGGATGAAAATCTCTGAAGAGAGTGTCTCTCCAGAAGACACAGGGTGCACAACTCTGGTGTCCCTGCAAAAGAGCAAACGATTAATAAGTGCACTTTCCCAAATTCTGACTCCATCCATTCAGCTGCAGCTGCTGGGGATACAGACCACTAACTACAGCATTTGCTAGCTCAGTTGGCCTTACCCAGCAAAGTATTTTGAGAAATACTTTTTCAAACTTGGATTTTTTTCACCTTCTTTCAGATGACTATTGCCAAACATACACAAATGTTGAGCAGGGAGATCAGCATTCCTGTAGCATTCTTAACTGGCTGCAACTTTCAAGCTTTCACCCTTAATTAGGCACAAAGGCACCAGTTTACAAATGATGTGAGGTAAAGCCAAACACCTACATCTACATCTGAATATGTAAAAATGGGAGCTAATTTCAACAGTGTTGAGCATTTGGTGTCAAAGAAAGAGCGAGCCTCACCTTTGGCAGCAGAGCCATGCATTTGAATGTCAAGCAGGGATTTAGGTGTTGGCTTTTAGGCACATAGACAAATGGCTAGTTTAAATTTTTTTTAAAAAGCCCTTCTGGGCAGTTAAGATGGTAGACAAGTCTTTTAGCCAAACATGCAATTCAGCTTTGGAATTTGGTCTTTATTGCTTTTTAGTTATTTATATTTTATAAAAGCACAGGACTAATATATTTTCCATAAAAGTATCATAGCATACATACGATACAGCATACAATAAAATACTCTGTCGGCAGAGTCCAGATTGCTTATGTGGGTGAGCTTCAAAGCTGACTACTTATTTGGCTAAGAATGTGACTTCATCTGTGTTTAAAGCCTCAGCTGTATGACCTCCTTACAGAAATACTGTGCTTACTAAAAATAATCTGCTGTGTGGTTTGCACTAATGTTTGTAATTAATAGTAGAAGTTTTTGTTCATTGACTTTTCTTTTGTGCTCGTAGTGTTTATTATCTTTCATGCTTCCTTGAAGGAGGGAAGCAAGCAAATAGAAGAGGGCTCTTATCTATAGGGAAGATAGAAATCTGAGCTCTGCCGCTAAACTTTGTCTTGCAGGCTGACCCGCAACTCTAGGTGAGATGATCTCACTATTGTGCACAAGTCTCTACAGTTTGAGCCAGTCTGTAAAATTCAGAGAGGCAGGACAGTGAAACCACATATTACAGCGTATATTGTCAAGGATGCTTGCTGCTTGCAGAAACGAAGGCTGTGTCGAAAGCCCAGTGTTTCTAGGCAAAGAGGAGAGAATAGCTGCCCCATGACTAAGCTAACAGATTAAATTCATCCTCAGCTTTCCCACAGACTTCCTGTGGGACCCCAGGAGAACAACGTAATCTCCTTATGCACCGCTTTGTTCTTCTGCAAGAGGAGGAGTAGTAATTTCATACCTCACAAAGGAGCTGTGAAGCTGAATTCACAGGCGTTGGTGAAGCACATGGATGTGATGGTGACTAGCAGGCACTGAACTGCTCCCGTAGCTTTTGACTTTCCATTTTTCTTTGATAGCTGTCTCGGAGCAGCCTGCCTCAAGACAGGTGGTGCTGGAAAGCCTAAGAGTTACACCATCTCTGCCCTGTCACCTGTCAAAGTACCATACGGTGAGGTTTCTTGCCTGTTGGGAGATCATAACAGAAGCAATTTCATTAGAGCGTTTCTTATGGCAAGATTCTGAAAAGTTCATTTAAAAAAAAAAACAAAACCCACCACCACCCCCAAGGTACTGGTAGATCAGACTGCCTTCTGTTATTTAAAATACACACAGAACAGTCCACTTTCACTGGTGTTTAAATTAAATGAGAATGGCTTTGCTGAATCATTGCTTCCTAGAAATATCAGGTTGTTAATGTGGCTGTATGTATTAAGAAAAATGAGACAAGGCCTCAATGTAGGCTCAGTCATGCGGACTAAAACTCATTTCTGAGCGTAGGTCCACATGGAGATGTCAAGGCTTTTTTAAACAGTGGCCCAGATTCTTCTTACATTTAACTCCTTACAAAGACTCAGTGCAATTAGAGCAGCCAAGTGACAATCTGAATCAGAATAAATTGTGGTCAGGATATCCAATTGATACTGCAGAAGAATTCGAACTTTTTTTCTGGATTTTCCTCCTTTCCTCCATAAACACAATTTCAGTAGATTTAATTTACACTTAAAACAGACAGCAACCAAAGTTAAGTCCATTCAAAAGACAAAATACTGATCTGTCCTTTTCCCCTGTATGGAAACAGCTCCATTTACTTGCCTTTAGACCATGACTTAAAGATTTAAAAATATATAGTTACACTTTGTTGCAACAACAGGCTTCTTCCTGGCTTTCCCATTTAAAGAGTAAACCCAGAAAAGATGTAATTTATATCTACCTGCTGTCATTAAAAGACACTAGTAAATGTAGTACTGGAAAAAAAAGTAGTTCATATGCTTATAAATTCTACAATAATTAAGTTTGCCTGAGAGCTGTCTGCAAAGCTTTAGATCAGCATTTGTTTATAGCTAAGTTACAAATATCTGGTATGAAGCTATAATATAATTGCTGCTGGTTTATTTTTTTTTAACTGAAATGAAATGGAAAGCTGGAATATATGTATTCATAGAGTCGGTTGTAAAGTTCCTTCATGCACTGAAGCACATTAAAGACTTGGCACAAGAAATGGTAGTAAGTATATAACTGGACTGAATGTGTTTACTAAATCATCACCAGCTTGATGTGCCATCCAGGATCGCAGTACAACTTGGATGTGCTGTCACAGTATTATATCTAGTTCCATCAGAATATCTTGACTACTTTTATCTTGCAGTTACATGGTTTAAATACGTGATAGCTGCAAAGATATGTGATGGATCCTATAACATACAAAAAAAGGTCTCAGTTTCAGCTCTAAAAAGATCTTTTAGTATTTAACTGCACAAGACACTTGATTAAAATTCAGTGTAAACCTTGAAGTAAGTGTCTGTCCAAATGCAGCTTTCCTTCTACTTTGCTTTGTTCTCCTTTGCACAAGTCTCTGTGCCCGAAGTTGAAAGTTCAGAGTTGTTTCCAGCTGAGCTGCTGCAAGCTCCAAGAAACTGAGCACTAACTCAGACGAGAGCTCAATTGGGGCCGGGAGGCATGCTTACAGAGAGCTGATGCCTGATAGCAAGAGATTAGGATTAATGCATGTTCCAACACCTCAATTTGTTCATGTGTTTAGTCCTGTGTCTCCTGAAGTGCTTCCTCGCGTGCACCTAGAACCTTCATTCCTTGGTTATTTCACAAAGCGGTTTAGGGCACTTTGCACACTGTAGGATCAGACAAAGTATTTGTAGCAATATTTCACCTCTTCGTAGTAAAAAGTCAGTCTCTTAAAAGAAGATACTCAGTAAGTATGTCTACTTATCTTCATTACATCAGTGAGTATGATTAATGAATCATACTCATTAATCATTAATACTCATTAATAATTAATCATTAATCTACTTTTTGTAGATAGCTTTGTTTTCCCTCCTAAAATTAGACTTTATCTGCCCATTGCAAGACTATCTTGTTCCTCATGGCCATCAAAGCATTTGAATGTAAGTTTTTAAATAGAAAACCAACCAAACTCAAATAACAGAACCTATAGTCATTTGTGTCCTGCTTTGATAGATCTGAGAACTATTAGCAGATCCCTAGTATTTTGGCCAATATTCACAGGAATAAATGGAGGTTTTGTCTCCCTAGTTTAGGACCTCTTAAAGGATGGGTGTCCAGTGTTTTCTGGAAGCCCAAACCTCTTTAAAGATGTTTCATGATGCATAAAAGTCACAAATAAGTTGAATTTCCTAACCTTCATCTAAGTAATTCCAAAATTGCATCCCTAGCCAAAGCATAAAGGCCATTGTGGGTTTTAATCTCCACAAACTAGAAAGAAATACTTTAGAGCATTATTTTGTGTTTGGGCCTCTATGTTTTGTAATCTCTTACAAATTTTATTAAAAACCTTTTCAAATAAAAATATTAGAAGTAGATTAACCTGTGTTAAACTTTTTAAGCTGCTATGATCTGTAACGATGTTGTTAAAAAACCCCAGCTATTTTAATGTTCTCTTATTTATGATGTTCAAAACCTGAAAGTACAACATACTTGATGTGAATGCATTCAGTATGTCATGCATGACAAATATTCTGCTATTTTTCCCAGTGCAGGTGAAAGATCTTGTAAGATCTAATTAGAAAGTGTGATTGAGATGTCCTCTCAAAATGAAGAACAAATAAATAAAGTGAAATATATCTGTGATTTTTTTTTTCCCCACAGGACCATGAGAAAATGATTTTATTTTCTGATGTACAGCATTTCCAATTTGAGTGTTCATTAGCAGAGGTCAACGAAACAAAATGGGAGACTTTAGCGTTCCTGGAGAAATGTTGAACCAAAGTCAAGGTGGTTGTTTTCAAGGCAGGAAACCTTACCTATGTGTCCGTGGGCTGCAAGGGTGACCTCCTCTTACTTCATTTCTGTCAAAGGGTTAATGGTGACCACATCTGCTGGTGTTGAATAGTGGACAATACCTGCACTAGTGCTGCTGCTCTTTTTCGAGATGGACAGTGGAGCTCATGTTCTCCATTCTGATCTATAAAAATATTTTTGTACGTTTATAAATCATGTCCATGTTTGAAACCTGTTTTAGCCAGTGAAAGTCCTAGTTCCATTTTCATTCCTGTTTGCCTTCCTTTCACATTATTGCTGAACTGTTACCCATTTTCGTCCCCTGCTGTCTCATTTGTTAATGGTCATAGCAGCATTACTTTTGAAATATCCTAATGTGAGGGTTTGCCATTTTGTCCAGCAGGGTCCAGTGACTTTCACAGAACATAAAGCTTTTCCCCTGCTGAAAAAAGTACTAGGCAGAAAAAGCTTCAAAGGACTTACAAGCCTATTTTTAAGTCAGCAGGAGTCATACTCCTACCTGTATTAAATTGAATGCATTTAAACCAGGGTGGGCCTCATAGAACAATTTTTCCAGTCATGCTTTCTTAGATTTAGTGAAAAGTCTGCCTGTGTAGGGCTTGGCGGGACCAGGACAGTGCCTCCCATGGCCGGGTGCAGCTCTACACCTTGTCCCATGTCGGGTGCTGCTGCAGGAGGATGCATGGTGAGCAGGGGCTGAAGGACCTGCTGCTGGCTGTGCTGCCCTTCCACTGGCACTGAGCTGCCACCCGAGGACGGACAAAGGGTTTGGCACAAAATCTTCAACAGCATCTTCAAATGGCATTAGATGAGGGTGCGAGGCATCTTAATTCAAGCATTAATCTACTACAGATACAGCACACTTCTCTTGCAGATACGTGGTGCTGCTGAGTACTTATCCAAGTGGGGCTGGCCGATGTCAAAACTCAGGAGAGTCAAGCTTAGAAACTGAGCCTGGTGCCAAGCACACCTCTGATTTCACTGGATGCCTCCATGGTGCTGGAGCTGTATTTCCCTGTTCCCACTGCAGCAGCCTATTTTCCATCTCCTACCCCCAATTGCAGGACTGAAGGAGCAGTTTTGTTTGGTTCATACCCAGAGGAAGCACACATGTTCTTTTTTTAATTTTCATTTTTTCCTGGCACTAATCCAATGGCGTTTGTTTCTTTTATAAATGTTGTTTAAATTCTTGGTAGCACATTGCTAATATAAGACTAAGTTTTACCCCCAATGTAAATCTAGTAATTTTTCACAATGATTTTGTATAGCATTTTAAAGTGTTTATCAACTCTTCAAGAGGAAGGCAGTCAAAAGAAAACAAAAAAAGAAACCCTGCAATAGCTCCTTTTAAACTGTTTTTATAGAAACTCTATTTTAAATAACTCTTTGTGACTTTACATAAGCAAGAGAATACTAAATATTTTCATCACAACCGCTTATTCTTTTCTGAGGCACAACCTCTACAAAACCACAGCACTTCCCATCATAAGACAGTCTAGGGATATACGAGAGGCAGAGTTCGCTAAAGGAGAGAATATATATATTAATAGGTTTAAAACAACATTTTTAAATTTAAATTAAAACAAGAATAATTTACGTTACAGAAAACTACCTCTCCTACAAACACTGTGCCAATATTAGGAAAGATGCAGTACACACAGTGCCATTGAGATGTGGGATTCAGAGTATGGCGAAGGAGTAAAGAAAGGGAATTTTTACTGTTAACCTAGTAATTCATTACAACTGAATTTTAGTCTGGTTTTTATTATAATAATTCACACTGTAGACAGCAGAGGGAGCATGTTTCTAGAAACACTGCAAAACTGAAAGCATTGTGGGAACTGCACCAAAATGTATGTGGCAACCCAGCCCCTGAGTTGTGAATTCACGGATAGACAAGGCATAAAACTCATGCTAATGGGAAATTACCCAGATTTCTTGCAAAACATACAGATAACCTCAGAACCTTTCCTCAGCATGAATCATTTTCAGTCCTTGGCATGCCATGAGGATTTTTTTCAGGTAACATATCTGCTATTAGTTGACATTTTGCAAACCAGTTGGGGCATGTGTGGTTATTCAGGTCTCACTGAAGGCGTCTGTGCATGCTTTGAGTCTGCAAATCCAAAAGGGTGAGGAGTGCAACGAGGGCAGGCCTGCCTTACTACACCGAGGGCATTGCTATGTGGTCGTGGAGGGTTGTATTTTCAGGACTATCACTTCCATTGCCTTCATACACATCTGGCTTTATCAGTGAGGGATGAATGGAGGCATAGCAGCATCTCCAAAAATCTATGGAGAGCTGTGAATGCCCCTGGAAATGGTTACGTTTTAACCCCCAGAGGTAATACCTGGAGAAGTGGGACTATTTCTTTGTGCCATGGCATTCCTTCTCTTTTAATGGCACGCAAAGCAACTCATTTGTAAGGAAAAGGAAGTTTTTATAGGCCTCTGATGCTAGGAGGAGGAAAGGACTTTTCTGAAAGTCCCACTGGCAGAGCAGCCCTGACACTGTTCTGGGGTCCATGGGAGCCAGTGTAACTTGTCAGAGTCAGCAGTTGATGTTTGGGTTATTTTAGTGACCAGATGAATTACCTTTGGTGGTTTTCACCAGCTGGCACATGCACACACTCCATGCTGTTAGCTTCTGCTCCAGCACATTCATTCCTGCAATGCAAATGTACTGCGGGTTATGAAACACTTACAAGTAAAAAGAGCTCAGCAAAGCAGCAGGATACATTTAGTATCACTGTATCTATTTATGAGAGTTTTTTTCATCCACCCAAAAATCCCATGCTGAAAAGCTTCCAAAGGCATCAGAAAACTGCCTCACCTCCCTGCTGCACTCAGATTTCAGGTGCTTAATCAGGAATCACATAATGGATTTGTATATAATGTTAAACCCCCAGGTCAGTATACAGACAGGGCATCTTGTACATAAGGACTCTCTTTGGACACAGACCTAGACTTCACTGGGTGTTGTCCGACTCCACAACAGAATTATGAAAATCAAAGACAAGGCTACAAATGTGAAAATGGCCTATGGAATTGCATGTCTCACCATGAGTGATATGGAGAAGCTGGTGAAACCGAAGCTTTTAGCCTGAGCCAATGTATATTTTTAAGCACACTCTAAGGACTTACTTACTATAAATCATATTTGTGTGTCTTTATATATACACACACATAGATACTCATATATATGTTGCAATAGTAGAAACCTAAAACCACCTCATTGAGGATTATAGACTGACTGGGTTTATAATGGTCCTTTTTGTCAGACTAAAATGATGCTATTGGCATGAAATTGGGCTCAGGCCTTCTATTTTAATGAGCAGCACATCTTGACTTCTTGGGCTGGTGATCTTCTCATCTGAGTTTCCAATGGAGTGACTCATTTTAAGCAAGATTTAAAAAGGTCTGCTAACCTGTCACCTTGAGGCAGAGGCATATGCTTACTTCCACCAGCCACCCATCCCATCTCTTCAGGCCTTTACTTCAAAATGTAAATCCCAATTTTCACTTAGTTTTCAGTGTCACTTTGAAATGCAACTTTATCCTGACTAGAGCTTGCTCTTACCGTGGCACCTCTCCTGTGCCTGCCCGGAACAGTATCTTCTGAGCTGTGAAAGCTCATTTACTGTTTGCATATTAACCCAGCAGAGCTGACACACCTGGGTGCTCTTCCTTCTAAAACTTCCTCAACCCACTTCTTTACTAACCTGCAGTCTGGTAAGGGTAGCAGGGTTAACTCAGCACCTCTTTGGTGACAGGCATCACCAAACTTTACTTGCAGGCAGATGAGCATCTCAGTTTGACCCAATCTCAGTTTCCAGAGCTGGAGTTGGAAGCAAAACAAATGATCTTTCAACTTTCAAATCAATGAGGGCAGAGCAGTCATTAAAAGCTAATATGTGCCAGGATCCATAATGAAATTTTGCAATCACTCATTTTCCTGAAGAAAAACAAGTTAGAGCAAGAGGTGCTTCTCCTGTTAATACCTCATCCTTTCCCTAAAGCAAGTCTCAGGAGCCAGTGTCTTTGCTGAGTGAGAAGAAGGGCTCTTGAGGGGGGAGGAGAGGAATGTTTAAAAAGCAACAAAATCAGCAAGGGTTAGAGATCAGGTGGGCTAGCCTTTCATGCCCCACTAGTCGTGGCAGCAGCGGCCCTCCCATTGGCAGACCCCTGTCAGGAGCAGGGGTGGCTGCTGTGCTGACTCCCAGGCAGAGCTGTGGGGAATTCCACTGCTCACGTGACTCCTCCATACTCTCCTCCTAAACAGCACCTGGACACCCGCCAGCTCTTTATAAATGGTGAGGCAAAACAATGAGGGCGTTTACTTATTTAGACTTACAGGAAGAGATTGTGAATTCAATCAAAACAGCTGCCAGAAGACGGGATTCACGACTAGCCTAGCATGCAACGACATTCATTTCAGTTGAACTGTGTGAGTTCTGTAACATGCCTGTGCAAGGCACAATCCACCCGTTCACCAAAGTGTCTACAGTGTTTGTACAGGTAAGGGTTTTAGTACGTAAACACAGCATCATGAGCTGGCACTTGCAGTACCGAAGCAGGTTTACCATTTTCTTCCTTGACAGTGTTCCTACAACACTGAAGTTGCTGTAGGCTTGGGAGCGTGGAATGTCCTCTGAAAATACTATGCTCCTCACAGTAGCTGAGGTAACTTAGCTCTTTAATAAGGGAGAAATTAGATGACTGACATATTGGCATTTTAGGACCTTAACTACAGTCTGCTGCAGCCAACAGAGAAATTGATGCTGTCCTAAGGAGCTCTGGGCCCATGTCTGAAGGAAAGGGAACTCCGAGACCCCAGTAGTGGGTTGTTGCTGCCTCAGCCATAAAAGTCTATGAGCACCCAGCATCTCTTGAGCTTTGCCACAGTATCACAGGAATAAAACTAACTCAGATTATAAAACTTTTGCCCAAGTATTTATAGTTGCTTCATCTAATGTGCTGGTGAAGGAGCCTCTAACTGCAAGGAGAGAATAACTGGAAAAAACAAACAGGGCATAAATGGGATATTACTATACTCTTTTGTATAGGCAAACTGCAACACAGGTAGGTAAGGTCAAAACTTTCAGACTTGGTGCTTTCTGCTAGATCAATAAATTAATCAGCCAAGGAAAGAAGAATGTGGGACTGCTGTCCCTTACATGCTCTGCCCCTCCACTCGGCTTGTTTCCTGTTCCCTGAAATGTTTGAAAACAAATGAGCCAGTGTGGTTTCAGTAAAGAGTGCTTAAATATTAAACAAACCTGCTGCTCATAACTACTAAGGAAGGAGGTTGGGTGAAACGCCCTGCTTGTTTTCCGACTCAGCCTGAGCTGCCGTGCAGTCCTGGGGACACCATAAATGAGAGGTCAGCAACACTTTCACAAAGCCATTAAAAAGAAATCGTGGGAAATGTTAGGAACTAGCACAAACCAGGATAGGTTTGCTCTTCAGCAAAACCTTGCTAGACGCATTCATATTTTACCAGCCAAAATCAAATCCCTTACAATTAAGGAAAAGAGTACTCTTACGTGCTTTGAACTATCCTATGTATCTGAAGTTTTGGTTGCCCTGAGTGTATTTATGTTTTCTGTCTGATTTATCTTGAGCAATAACTGTTAAGCAAAATGAGTCCTGCTGGGCAAAGTTGCCTAGTTTTATACACTCTTTTACAACCCTTATCAGGACTAACAAGAAGGGGTAGAATGTTGCAATCAAACAACCCACAGAGATACCACCAGTCCTGATGCTGCCAACCTTACAAACATGGTTCTTCCATTTTTTGCCTGTAAGTTCAGTTTCTATCATTGTTGGGGTTTAATGTGCCAGGTATCTAACAGGTTCTCATGCAGCACAGCATGCAGGGATGGAAATGCAGGCTAATTAAAAAGTCACCTTTTTTCCAGCCTGATCTGTTTTAACTCTGCAGAGGTGCCAGCCTATCTGTCTTTCATCACCTAACTACAGAGGCAGATATATCACACACAGCCTGACCTCTGGATTCATTTTATTTCTCCTGCATGTACTTCTTTGTGTTTTAGACATTGGCTTTCTCTGAAAACACTTTCTTCGTGGCAGCCACAGGTAGAGAGAAGGTTTAAATTGAAGGTGACGGGTTTCTGTGAGGTCTTAGCAATAAAGAGGCAGCAAGTCTTTCTTTCAATAGTGTGTTTCTACCAGAGGTTGAGATGTATTTTTCAAGTGTTTTGTGAGCAATTCATACAACTCTAGCATATATATTCTCACCATAAAGAAGGCCATAAAGCTCTGTGGCTTTAGAGGCACTAGCATTAGGCATTCTTGGGTTCTCAGACTCACTGATAAGGCAAGTAACCTGAGTTTGCATGGTTAATATCATTTTAGGCTTTTTCATGTTTGTTTAGGTTTTGGTTGATTTTTTTAAAATATTTTTGCAGGGAAATAACCAGAGGAATCCAAGTGCTGTGTCCAACAGCAGTGCATTTCCTGGCTTCCCAACTTACTGTAACTACATTCCCTGTGAGAATTCTGCTTTTCTTTGAACAATTTATTTTAATCTGAGAATGAAGAGCGAGGGACATTTGCACTCCCCTTACCTAAGTGTGCTCCTCAGAGGATACCACCAGTGTGGCTCACAAGCCCTTAGTCCCTGCTGAGGTTTGTAAGTAGAAAGGATCTGCCCAGATCAGCATCACCTGAACTTCCTCTCTGTACGTTTCATCACAGTTGGAGACAATTTTGTTTATACGCAATAACATCCATAGTGCACCAAGCCAAACACTTGTCAGTCTAAAAACATTACCTAGTAACATTGTCTGTGTATCTGTAAATGTTACTCAAGCTACAAAATGTTTGCTTAATTCAAGTTCAAGTTCAGACCATACTCACCAAGAAAAGCCAGGTGAGGTTTTCCAGTATGGTGACATCTTCCTTTTCTCTTCTTATGCAATTACGCATGCAACTTGCTTAATCCAATTAATGTAGTCTTTAGAGAAAAATAAAATCCATATATGAAATCTAATAACACAGGTAGATCTGCAGGGATTAACAATATGAAGAACACTGTCAAGCATATAATGATATTTTTTTTTGTATGTTTGCTACAGCTAACGCTTTTAATTGCATTTTCCAGTTTAATTCTAGTAGCCAAAGGCTCAATGCAGAAGGCAAATAAAAGACAGGATAATTGGCATGCCCAAGTGCTTCTTTTCAACATAAATCAGGCAGACAGCAAATATGACTCAAGCAAAGAGATAACTGTGTTGCAGTTTAATTCACTCAAGATTTTGCCAAAATTAATTTTACACTGAAGGATGGAAAAACAGACCTGGGAAATGCATCGAAAATGTCAGGAGGGACTGGAGCCACAGTATCCTCCCTTCCACATTAACACCTCACACAAAAGACAAAGCTTGTATGCAGACTGATGGAGGAATACGATCAGACAGAGCCATCTTGCTGGTGTACTTCTTCATTCCCTACATTTGCCTGAAGATGCATTACTAAAAGATTCTTCTGCAATTACAGGTGCAATTAGTAAAAGGCTTTTGAAACAGAAAGACCTTCCTACAAACCCAACAGAAGCAACAGATTTTATTATCCATGCCCAGCTGTTTTGTTTTTTAAGACAGCAGCCCTGTGAGTACACGCAGAGGTGAACTATCATGCTTTAAGTTGGCACTACACAGCAGTTTGTATGTACACAAGGAGCTGCAAGATAGTGATTTTGACTCTAAGCCCTCTAGGGCTAAGATTATCTTTATGGGCTTAGACAAATACAGAAATACATTACCAGAGCTTTAGTTTTAAGTCCATCAGAGTTGCAAGGTGAAATATGTAAAAAGATAAGTACTTTTCATTGAGTTTCAAAGCAAGGTGGGTTTTCTCCTGTTTGATCTACAAGTTCAGCCAGAGTAAATAACTTCAAAACTGCTAACTTCCATTAAGCATAGTAATTCATTGTCCGAGTCCTATGCACCTTTTCTTTGAAGATAGAATAAATAGGTATTCTTACTTATCAACACTGCAGAGCTTACAGTTTCTCTGGAGAAAGCTTGATTCTCTAGAGCTTTGCATGGCAGCAGCTGAAACACAGCTGGGCAAATTCCCTGCTAGTGTTATTTGAAATATTTCTATTAACTTTGTGAGAGTTTCACCCCTTTATGCCAGTACACAGTCAACTCTACTGCATGTACCTACGTTCTGAGTTCCAAAAATTTGGCAGATCTTCACCAGGTTATTTTAGGCATTTTTACTAACGATAAAGAAAAGATGTCTGTATTTGGCTTCTCCACAGATTACTTGGCCATCTTACCTAAAAAAAACACTACGATGATACTGTCGATCACATCCAGTTTTGGAAAGCTATGCTGCATTGAGTACAGTATTTCCAGGCTGTAAGCCATAAAACAAGCCTGTTTCTGCTGCAGTTCACATGGCTTTTCCTACGAACTGAAACGAGGGCAGGACCACATCCAATGTGTAGTCCCAAAGACGCTTGCGCATATTTCAAATCCAAAAATCATCAGCTGTAAAAACAAAGCATTTGTGGAAACTCCAGTCAGGGAGCAAACTGCCAAAAAAAAATTACTCTCTGTGTATGCGGAGTTGTTTTTAGTTCCTGTTTTGCTCTGTGGCCTGGCCCAGGGCAAGAACAGGTGAGTGCTAGTTCAAGGGAAACAGTGGGAGCAAGCAGCTGTGTGACAGGACAGTCCCTTTTCAGCATCAACAAGCCATTAGTTTGACTTTGTTTTAGTGTAAGGTTGCACCCTAACACTGCAGTGCTTGTTCCAGTAGATCCCTCCTCCTTTTACTGAAGACCAGCTCCTGAAGGGTGTGACCTTTCTCCCTGGGTTGATGATAGCTGGGTGAGTATCCCAGCACAAATTGTGCCCCTGCATCAGTTCTGCGATTTCTGTGGGGATCACTTGTGTAGCTGGGTCTCAGTGCATTTGCCTGCTGATGTCTCAAGTGCAGTGTAAAGCATCTTTACACACTTTTACATTTACTTTACAATCTTTAGTTCAGGTTGGTGTTGCTGTGAGCACTTCTTAACAGTCAAAACAGTGGTGTTATAAGGGATGAAAACAGATGTTTCATGTTTATCCAGTATCAATGATTTCATAACACTTAGCTTGCAAGTCATGACTAGATTATTTCAGCTGCCAACGGCACAGCCCAACCATCAAGCTGTGTTCCCTCCGCACAGTGCACTCACAACTCTGAACCAAGTCACAGGAATGTTAAATTACCAGAACTAGGAAGAAATTTTAAAGAAATATATGTTTTGTCTTTCAAAAACTGGATTTCACAAATAAGTAACACATACCATAAAAATGCTCCTTAGGGCACAAAAGTTCAGTCTCTGAAGTATTCAGCTCTGTGGTGATGAACAAGGGAAGCATGATGCTGACCACCAGCTGACCTTTGTGCCGATGCTGCCTCTGTCAGGACAAAGCACGGATCCCTCGGCAGCTATACAGATTTGGCAGCATTAATACTGTTAGATTAATTAATAGTGTCTTAAGCTGAAAACAGCCTAAGGGCTTTATATTTACTTGAACTAGTGCTTCCCACACCTGACATTTCTATTCAAAGGATACGTATCTTGTCCTCAATCACCCAACACTTACACCCTGCTCACTTTCTCCTACCTTTACAAGACTTTTGCACTCTGCTGTAACACTGAGACTCCACCAAAGAGCAGAGAAACTTTGGAAGCCAGGCTGGACATTATGCCTTCTACCTACATGAATCTGAGAAAAAAAGAAAGACATGAATACAACAGATTTTGCAAGACCTGCAAAGTCTACAGGTCAGTGTAAACATACTGTGTAAAACCACGACAAACATAACATCAAGCCAGTCTGTCAGAAACAGCAAAACAACCTGATGAGGATTTTGGAAAGCTACATGTTTACCAAAAAGTGAACAGCATTTGCTTGAAAAATATTTTCTCATGATAAGAAACTTCACTATCAGGTGTCTTATAGGCAAAACAGATGACTGGTTTGACTATAGTAGTACTCCAAGGATGAATGTCATCCAGAGTATTTAAAGCACAACAAACAAAATTTTGCTAAGTGCACCAAATCAGTATTACTATATGCTGGTAGGAATTACACAGACTGAGCGCAAGAATTCAAACATATGTATGTTTAGATAGTAGTGCATTCATTCATACACCTCTATATCTATGCGGGCATGGAGATTTTAATCCTGAGCAGTAGCATGTGCCAGAATTATCTGATTAGTAGACTTTTTCTGCTAACAGGAATAACAGAAAAGAAGGGAAGAGAAGGGAAGGGAAGGGATCTGTTTCTCTTGACATCCCTTCCCTGTGCAATAAAGCAGAGGTTTGTCAAGGCATCAATGATCCAGTCTTAAAAGTCAATCTCACAAAGAGCTCTTCAGGCATGAATTCTTCATAATCCGCCTGTGGGGGAGTTGGGAGCTGAGATTCTTTCACCTGATGGTTCCCTTGAAGACAGGGACACACTGCGGTAGAAAAGCTGAATAATCTGGCTGAAGTCAGATTAAAAATCCAACAAAGAGCCCAGTGTAGGTCTCAGGAGCTCTGGACTGGCAGGTCTCTTCCCAGACCACACAACTCCATCAGTTTGATGCACTTTACTGCATATGGCATAGAAACAGGTGAATAATCAAGTATTGATTAATAAATGTATAATTGTTAAAGAAAACAAAAGTATATTTCCAGCGCTAAAAAATGCAATAAGAAGTTCAGAGCTCAGAAAAACTCAAAAGCAAAGGAAGGGAAAACCAGATGTTTTCTCTTCAGACCTTTGGGGATCTGGCAGCCTGTTGCTGCAGGGAGGATGCAGTCACTCAGACTTCAGCCAGATCTAGCCATGAAATCATAAGGTCAGAGGGTTTTGGGTTTTTTTTCTTTTTCCATGTACTCCATCATGAGCAGTGACAAGAGCTGTCAGATTCTGGAGGCTCACCTCATATGACATGTTACACATGAACTGGTTCTAAGGAGGGGAATGAACAAAACCAATAACTCACAAACTTCTTTCTAGCGAGATGCAGGCAAGCACCAGCAGCTTAAATATCAGACTGAAGACACAGCTCCTACTTGTTGTACGCTTGCAAGTCATGTCTTCATGGCACAGCATCATTAAACCGTTTTGTTCACAAACAAGTCTCTAGATTTAAAACCATTAACGTGGCTGCCAGGATCAGATGCAGCCTAAGTCAGACAGACAGCAAATCAGGATAAAGAATGAGAATCGCAATTTACTGTTTAGGCCCTTGTTTTGATTTACAAAGTGCAAATGAAGCAGAAGTTATTGTTTTTTCCTACAAATCTTGCCTTAGGACCATTTATAAAATTCTGGAGATTTCCTGCATTGCACTTAACCATAATCCAGAGCCCCTGTGGCAGCCAGCTGGCTGGAGATACTACCTCTCTCTGACTGAAGCAGAGACTTTGAAAAGAAGGAAAGAGTTTGTTAAACCTATTCTGATGTGCAACAGGTTATTTTCTGAGTAAGGCAATGATGCCTCTGTGAATTCAGAGCCTCTAACCTTCAGAAAGATTCAGTGTTGGAGAAAACTCCTTCACTTTGACACAAAGAAACAGAATCAAAAGCAACTTGTTGAGTGGTTGCACCAAATCCTCCTAGCTCTTTTACCGTGTGGCAGATTCAGGGTTGTAATTCTCAAAGGCAACAGTCGACCTGATTCCTGCAACACCGGTGTTGCTCTTATTCTGCCTGCAATGCTGTTTGTGATGATGAGAATCAGAGACTGACATCAGGGGAATGTCAAGCAGAGATGGAGCACTGCTAAACTACAATGGGACCTGAATCTGGGTTCACATCTACATTGGTCCTGTTTAAATAGGAGCTTTTCCTACACAGCACACAGTGGAGGCAGGAAAATAGGTACTTGTTTGGAGCAGAGAAGAGGATTCCTCTGTGTGCTTTATCAGATGAAGCAGCAAAACTCACCTCAGGAACTGTAGCCCTGTAACTACTGGGACTTGACTGAGTTCTTTCAAAACAATAGGGTGCCTCATCTGCAGGCAGGAAGCAGCGCTTGAAAAGGGAGATTTTACAAACCATGTGCTCACATCTTCTTTCCTTCTTACCAAAACTTTCCTGCCTGCCAGTTTCTATCTCCTGCTGCTGTACCCTTCCTCCAGGCTCAGACCCCAGCCCTTGCCCTACTCTCTGTGCATATTTACATACCTTGGTTAACCCAGGGATGTTGAATTCTTTGTGGGAAACTTCAAAGGCCTTTACTGCATTGTCCTGCTAATGATTTGTAAGCATATTATCTGGAATCTCTGCTATCCCCATCCAGCTATTGTGCTTCCTGTGGAATGTAACCATGTCACAATGCAACACAAGCACAAGAAAATACAAGAGATTACTACTAAGCCCACTGTTTTTCTTTTTATAGTTTTCAGGCTAGAAATATAAGCAGATATACAACATACACATTCTCATACAATAGGCATATATGCAGTCAGGGACTTTCAGGATCTGATTTCCCATACCTGTACACAGCAGTTTTCAGGAATGTGTGTAATTCTTTCTCAAAGAATTTGATTTATTCTCAATGTGGACATAGGTGGCAAATCTGAGACTGCTGGAGGCATGGCTGGTGAGAGCTGCTCTGCATCTGCAGTTACATCCTTGAGTGATCCTGGAAAAACATTTTGAGCAAAGAAAGAGGATATGACCAGAAAAAAACAGGCTATGTATGGAATATTTATAAAATATTTCTAACTTCCATTCCACCTTAAGAATGTCTTGTAAAGACAAGGAAGTTGCTATTTAATAATAGGTTCCAGCTACAAAAAAGGGCTCTCTAAACAAGTATCCATTGCTTGTGGACAATTCATTAGTTTAAACCAATACAAAATTAGAAACAGCACCTCTTCCTTGTTACAAAAAAGCAGTGGTAGTAAATGTATGGTAAATAGGGAAGACACACTGAAGAAAATAAAATCTAGTTACGTACAGAGCCAAGTGCTTTTTGGGTGTCCGCTCCAAATACATCTAGTGTGGTCTCTCCTCTTGGGCAATCCTGATGGAGGCAATCCTGATAACCCTTTCTGTCTAGATTTGTGACAGCAACTCATTGTCTTCTGCTATCCTGTAATTTAAATAAAATCTGTATATCCATCAGCAATCAGCAGAACAGGAGCCCTGGCAAATATGGTAGGCTCTACAGAGTCTCACTGCTCAAATTAAGATTGCAGTTTCACACCTGATTCTCCTATTTCAGTTGATAACAGTGAGTTCAAAGGTCCCATGTTTCCTATTTTAAGAGCTAAGCTGTAGTTTCAAAAGATCTCTCTAGTTAAAATTCACATCTACCTCACAATGTGCATAGCTAAGCCATGAGGTACATTTCCACAGCTTCACTTTCCACCTCTCTCTCTAAAATGTTACAAGAAAGAAGGACCTGTATTTCCCTAAATAAAGTAAATGTCCTTTGCACAGCCAGGCACTGACAGGGAGTAATGTCAGTGTAGTTTAAAGCTGGTTGGAAACTATGGTAGAAGGAGCTGAATGACTGACCCATCGCCCCTTCATTCATTAAATTGGAGCTCAGGCCACAGCTTGGATGAAGGCTTCTCATGCTGCCCTGCACCACCTTGCCCCTTAAATATAAAACAAAACTCTCTGCGTTACCACACCATAAGCCCAGCTTCGGAACTGATGATTTATTTCAAACCTCATCAAAAAGGGGCTGGGAGATGTAAATCCATATTGCCATTGGGACAGCCAAAAGACCATCTCAGAGAAGCTGTTGGTAATGTCTCCCAAGCTATCTCTGACCAACCCCTCACTAGGCCCCACGTGAGACTTCCCAGAAGAAACTATGGCATGGATGCACTGCCCTAGTGCCTCAAAATGCTGCAGAAAGACAAAGTGGGTTCAACTGAGGCTTCGTTTACTTCTTCTGCAGAGAACCACTGGTAAATGTGAAACTGTTAGTAGCAAAGAAAACGAAAGTAAAACCAAACAAAAACTCTCTCAGAAGGAAATGAGTATTGTGTTTCTCATAAATAGTAGTTCTTCTCCAAAATTGCTGTTTCGTAACAGGTAAGCTCTAGGCAATCCTTCCCACTAATCTGTTTGATAGATGAGTTTCAGCAGCCTGAAAATACTCTATAAATATTTATAACAAGAATGACTAGAAAGCCATTCACTGAGTCTTCTTTTTTCTCAAAAGTATCAACTTAAAAGAAACCAGAGCCTGGAGATGAGCCAGATTCAACCGCTGTGCTGACAAACAGACACTGGAGTAGCTAAGGCTGATACGGATGGGCAGCTGGGTCCTCCTCATGGCCAGGGAAGGGTTCTCCTCACCCTGGCACTAGTTCCCACCTCTCCTTGCACTGCCCTGGGCTTGCATGGCTCTTCACTGAGTCAGTCCTCGTTGATAGCCCAGAAAATAACTATCTTGGCCTTTTGCTGGATTAATGAGCTGTACTGGCTCTGATGAGCACCAGAGCTTATCCAAGGTAAACAGCAAGATCATGGGGCCAGGAGCAAGAAGTTAATGAGCAAGAAGTGGAGGGTTTGGTGGTTTTTTTGAGAAGGGGTGAACACATCTAACATTGTACTACACGACTCATAAGCATCAGTCACCATTTGTGCTTTTTTATATGTATGGGTATTATAAGCTTTCTGATTATCGCACCCTGCCACTACCACTCACACCAACAGCAGCTGGTTGAGAGAGAGCAGTTATTTCTGTGATGCCATATCATGGCCTCCTGGTGTTTTTCTTTCAGCAAATTGCATCTGCAACATTAAGGCCTGCTTTTTAAAATAAAGCCCTTGAGTCACTCTTTTGCATGAGGCTACTCCATTTCAGTGCTACTGTCTGCCACTGGAATACTCCCTGTGCTAGGAATGGCTCTCTACTGACAGGTATGCATTTATCTAGTGATATTTCTTCTCTAGGTGATGAAGGACCTAATTGTCCCAAATATATTACTGAACTTTAGCCTTATAGAAGCCAAGAAAATTAAGTTCACTTGCCTCCAAAAGTCACAGAATGGAACATACTATTTTAAGCCAAGGCAAGCCCCTTTTAATTGAGTCAGCCATAGAGGTTGTTTTACAATCTAACTGTGCTGAAGAACTACTTTACTGTCTGATTGCAGTCATCAATTATTTTTCAGGCACCTCTTGGTGATAATTCTTCCTAGTTATAAAGAATTGTCTTTTGTATCTATTTTTAACACGTAAACATTCTGTTGCAACATTTCCTATATTCTCTTATCCCAGACACCACAAATCCTTAACCAGCTGAACCAGCATGTACTCACAATCCAAAATTATCCAGGATACTAAGGAAGTGCAACATTTTACCCAGGCAGGTAGTATTGACATGCAATGTAGATTTCAAGCTGTACTTCTTTCTCTCTATGTATCTCCATGTATCTTTAACGAGGACATAAACATCCTCCACAGCCTTCCATGGCATTCTCATGTGCTGATTCTGCCAACACAAGTTTTCAACACTCATGAGTAAAAAGTTTTGAAATAGTTTTACTATTGCACAATATTTTACAGGCAAGTCTGGATTCCTTTAATATCTGGGTTTATGTTTGAACCTCCAGGACATGCCCTTGCTGTATTTCCAACTCTTTCTTCTTTCACTGTAAAATCTGAATATTTTTTTTCTTTTCCTTATGATATCTAAGAACCTGTACAAACTCTAGGAGCTGGGCTTTAAAAAAGGTCAATTATATCAACATGATGTCATCATATGGACATTTCTTTGGCAGAAAAACTGTTTTAAGTGTTTCCTCCTATCCTTTACTTCCCTTATGAAGTTTGCTGTTCTTTCAGCTGTGTCCCTGCTGTGAAACAGCTCCCAGAACACCCAGAATCAACACAAACTTTTAAAGAAGTCGTTTGTACCTTCTGTGATCTGTCTTTGCAAGGTGGCCCCACTGACAGTTGTCCTGGTCAGCTTCAGCACAGCATGGGAAAGATCAGCGGGGCACTGCTGCTGCCCTGGCTGCAAAGATTTGTTGATCGAACAAGCAAGTGCACAGGCGCCTGGGAGCTTTACAAGGCTTGCCTGGCTCCTCTGCAGACACAGGGGCAGTGGGGATTTGCAAAGCTTCCAGACCCTACCCACCACAGGACACTTGCATGTGACCTATGCGTTACCTCTCATAGCCTCTCCTTCCCACTGAATGACCTTCATTTTTGAAAGTAATTTTTTTACTGGTTCAGAAGGTGAGGACAGCATTTGAGGAGCTTGTATTTCCAGCTATAGGAAGACCAAACAACCCTAAAAATCCACTTGGAAGCACCATCTGAAATGATAGTGATTCAGGGATTCCTGAATCCTGTGCAGTCAAATGTGAGGACACACCTGAGACAGAAGGAAAGCGCTTTCACAGAGGTGCTTTGAGTCTTATCCAAGTCTTGTCCTTCTAAGTGCTTACATCTTGCATTTTTCATTGTCTGAATAAACTATGTAGTTAATAAATTACCTAGCAACTCTGTGTGAGCAGATATTGTTGCTAATATTGTTGTGGCATGCAGACAAGGAAGAGTAATGACCAAAGCTGAATACACAAGTTGGGAATGCTTTGCTTGCTAAGATACGAAAAAGCCTCCAGGGTTTGCTTGGTGGACCACTCCTGTATTAACTCACATCTCAATGCTAACTAAAAATTAATGGGAAAAAACAAGCATTGTGTATAGCCCAGAATGAGGTACTGGGTTGCATATGCAATCACTGTCATTGTCACAGCTTTACTGGGTTTTTTTTAAAAAATGCCATGTTCTCCACTTCAAGATTTTTTTACATTAGTTATTTATTGTCAGGAATCTTTTCCAGTTTCCTTCCCGAGTAAATAAGGAAATCCTTCTTTGAAAAGGCTGAGGAACTGTTTGTTATATGGCTTTTATTCCCAGACACTCAAGATCTTGTTTTGCAAATTCATGTCAGTTTGAGTTTAAACTGAAAAAATTGAGTGAGGAAAAGCGAAAAACTTAGCCCCGAGAGTAAATATACTGCAGGTCGGTGAAGTACACTGCAGTTGACTTTTAGTTAAATATTGTTATAGCTATAAATGTTTTTTCAGTTAAATATTACACAACTTTGGAGTAGGAATGGTGAAACTAAAATGCATATTGACCCAAGAGACAGCTTCACTTTCTATTCTTCCTCAAGCCCTCTCTGTTTACTGAGTTTCAGAGCCATATAAACCCCTGAAAATATCTTCTACCTGGCAAAAGTTCCCATCTGTAAACAATGCTAGACCAGTGCAGACTCCGTCCCTGTGGCAATCTGGCCGCAAAGCTGTTTTAATACTCTCCTTGCCTGTAGGTATGGGGCTGATCCCCAGTATACAATGACCTGGTTTTCAGGACAGAAGGAAAATGCCTTTGGTGTTCAGTGTCACTGAAAATACAAATTGCACACTGAAGACCAAGATACATAAAACTCCATTATAACGTTTGCATGACCTTCTATAACATAAAAACATGTGTATTTATAACCACCACCGTGATATCATTGGCATTTTCACTGAGGCTAATGTGTCCTTTCAGCTTTGCTTCAGCTAACTGACAATCCAGCAACCTGCACAAGTAAATCAAGTTGTACCAGTCTTGCACTGATCTCACTGCTGTGTGGTTCCTGCTCACCAGCCTCTAAAGTTTCTCTCTAATGTTCTGGACAGTCTTGCCTAGCTCTGACTAACCTGAACAGTCCCTGAGCTCTCACAGCTGCCCTGAATTCACAGCTGTTAACCTGGAAAGAACCACATTTGAGATGGTGCAGGTACCACCACACTGAAGGATTTCAAAGTTTTCCAGAGTGCGAGTCACTAAACCCCACTCCCAGAAAGTCCTCCATGTCCCTCACGCAGGGCTAAATAGCTACAATATTCATGGCCACATTCTCTTCTTGTTATTGCCCGGTTTTATACTAACCACACAATGAAAGCCTGAGCAGATGAGTCTTTCTAGCTACTGGCATGAAGTCTTTCAATAGGCATAAAAGAAATGGTAGAAAAACCTTTGTGTCTTAAAAGAACAAGTGTCTAGGCTGAAGTATGCAGAACTTCAGCAACCATCCAGGAGCCAGATTCACATGCCACATATCAGAGCAGCCTACAGTATTTCCTAGTGTCTGTGTCAAGCCTAGTGCAGAGACTGGTAGATGTAGTGTCACAGAATCATAGAATCAACTCGGTTGGGAAAGACTTTTAAGATCATCAAGTCCAACCATTACCCCAGGATTGCCAATACCACCACTAAACCATGTCACTAAGGGCCTCATCTACACTGTGTCTGAACACTTCCGGGAACAGTGATTCCACCACTGCCCTGGGTAGCCTGTTCCAATGCCTGATCACCCTCTTGGTGAAGAACTTTTTCCTAATATCCAATCTAAACTTCCCCTGGCACAGCTTGAGGCCATTACCTCTTATCCTATCACTTCTTACTTGGAAGAAGAAACCACCCCTCACCTCATTACAGCCTCCTTTCAGGTAGTTATAGAGAGCGACAAGATCCCCCTGAGCCTTCTCTTCTCCAGACTAAACAACCCCACTTCCCTCAGCTGTTCCTTATAAGGCTTATTCTCACCTGGTACCAAAATCACTCCCTAGGGCAAAGCAGCCAACAAGCAGTCCCCAAAACACTACAGGAGTAGGACACAGAGTGAATAAACCCTGAATGTGTACACACAGCAATAGGTGTCACATGCGACATGATGCTCTTGCTGTAGATGCTTAGACAACTAGATGCAAATACAAAAAAAACCTATTTCCCACTTTCATTAGTACATCCTTATGATGGCTGTGCTGGTATAAATACAAAAGCAAATCCACGCATGTCAAGATGAATTAAATATGTTGTAGACCAAGCCAAACCAACACTGCAAGAAAATAGATTCTGCTGGACAGGGCTGAGAATTTAACTTCACTCACTGTTTTTTCAATCACAAGAGAGAAAACAGTCCATTCAATTAATATAATACACATATACAGTCAAATCCATTATACTCTTTTTTTACTGGCTACAGGAACAGGGAAGGGGTTTCATGTAGGTAAATATCATCCCCAGCTGCTTCTTCCCGTTTCTTTTGCACCCAGAGCATTTTGTTGCTAGCTGGGAGAACACATCTGAGTGGCAGCCCCAGTCACAATGCTGAGAGCACAGAGGAGTATGAATGGCAGGTTGCCTCAGTGAGGAAGCAAAAATCTCATTCAGTTGTCTACATACAGCCTTGTTACTGATTTTAATCTGCCCCAGGAGGAAACTGTAGCATAGAAAAAAATAGACAGGTATGTGACAGATGCTTTACCATGACGAAGCCTCAAAGAAAGAAATTTATTTGCATACATATCTGGCATCCTAAAGAGAAATATCTGTCTTCCATTTTCACCGGAGGTTAAAACCACCCACCTATGGCAAAGATAACCGAATTTCATGCTCCAAGGTTTAAGCTGGTAGCATAGCAGGACTTAGCTATGTGCCAGGGACAACTCCTCCTCTTTCTGAAATGTTGCAGTAGCAGCTAGGTGCGTTACAGATTTCCTTCCAGCTTCCTCCAGAGCTGTGGCTGCAATGAACTGTTTCAACATTAACACTTTGTTAACATAATATAGAGAAAGACTTAAACGCAGCTGTAAACATCCCCTTCAATCCCTTAGCAAGGGGGCTTTAGCATCATCTAATGTTTCACACAAGTCTAGTCATGTAATAAGGTAATAGCTGCATGGCCACATCCTGCCTTGGGATCCGCAGCCGAAATGAGTTGCTTCTACCTTAGTGATCTCAAAGGACATGCAGGAAAGTACAGCCATATAGCGCTTACAGTGTGCATATATATATACATATATGTTATTCCATTTATTTCAACTCTTCCAAAATGAAAATTTCAGAAACTTCAATCAAAATCTCTCCCTCTAAGACAGACAAATTTAGAAATGTGAGACTTTCCCCAGGAACTGAAATTCTGGGTTGAAGCACTATAAATAATAATGAAAACAATAACATAGAAACCATTTACATTAAAAAAAACCCAAACAAAACCAAAACCAAACATGACAAGGAATCTTGGATCAAGACACCCAAGTGAAACTAACTGCATTGATTTGTTGAGTAACAGATAGGTGTTTTGCTGGGATGTGCCTGGTGACAATCCCTGGCATTTAGCTCAGCCAGTGAATGTCAGAAGAGCGTGCACCGTGTGCAGTACTGCAGCCCAAGGCTGGAGTTTTACTAGAACTCACAGGGATGTTCAGTATCAGGAAGGTGATCTTTCTTTTTTTAAGCCACAGCCACTTAATAAACTAGATTGGTTTCTCAGGCTGGTGTAAAGCACAAGAGTTGAGTTTCCAGAGATGCTGCCAACAAACCTCAAACCAACGGTTTATGATCTTGTGAAGAGTTACAAATCTGGAGAACTCTGCTGACACTGCTCCTGTCCTGCTCAAGAACTGGTTTTCTAAGAACCAACTTTTTGTAGAAAGCTAAAGAAGTACTAATCCTCTTAAAGGTGATGAGCACTCATAAAGGACACTACTTTTGGAAGTACCACATATAATTGATAAGTAACGAAAAAGCTTAAAATACACACAGTACCTTACAGGCAGAAAGTTACGTATTTTGTCAACTAAAAATGAGAGATCCAAAGCTGGATCTAGAGTGCTAATGCTACAGCATTAAAGGTGTATTTGGGGCCAGCTAGACCATTGCTGTTGTTTATGTACCAACATAGGCAAAAAAGGCATTGCACTGATAAATAGATCCTCATTCTGATCCCATGACAGTATAAACCACGATTAAGTCACGAATTTGCAATAGTTTGCAACTGATAGTAAAACATGAGGTCTGAATCTGGCATGTGGACCACAAAGGAATGAACATACCGCAAGAGCCAAGATATGATCTGCCCGGCACATGTACAAAAATGAGGACCACTGTGCAAGGTTAACACTGTGCTGGCTGGTGCAAACTATGCTTTTTGTGCCTGCCTAGTTTGGAGGCTTGAGACGATGTGGCTGTTCATGACCTGTGCCCATGAAGCAGAGCATGGCAGTAACCCATGCTTGCACTGGGAGGCTGGACTGGGCATGAACTGCCCCTTCCCTTCAGGGAGGAGAGCAGATACAGCAATCTCTTCCTGTGCTCTTACAGCCAAATATTCAGCAGTTTCATGGTAGGAACTGATGGCTGGACTAGCAAAGCCGAAACCAACAGCAGCATTCAGGTGTCTTCTGGTGGTAATCGGGTACCCAAAGTTAGGCATTAGCTTGTGAAGGAAGACTTAAATGGTTGTAACATCTTTGGTGACAAAAAGCTCAACCTGAGCCATGCTCCCCGCAGGTAGAAAATTACAGCCAGAAAGCACAGCCACGGGGCTGCTCTCCTTTCCAGAACAGCTAAATTCCCTCTCCACAACTACAGCACTGCAATTACATGCTTTGATACCTGTGATGAAAAACACGACCTCTTTTGCTGCTCGGCAGAGAAATCAATGTCAAGAACTGCTACGTACCAGAAAGTCGACTCTGCCTTCTCTGACTCGGAAAATGAGCACAGCCCTGTTGTGCCAAGGCTGGCAGGGAGCGATGGCCATGGTAAGAACAACCATCTGCACCACTGGGAGAAGTACACCTACAAACATGTGAACCTCTGCCCTCCTCTGAAAACATCTTCATCACCCCCATCACTGCAATCAGTGAGGAATGGGAACTAGGGACTTTATTCAAGACACTCTCTCCTTAATTTTTACACATTTTCAGAGCCATTATGGATTCCTACTAGTAACACTGCTGGGGGAGAATTGTGGCAGGTCCACTGCCAGGTGTTTCCTTGACATGCCAAGTAGTACAGGTCCTGCGTCCACAGGATGGGTTAAGGTTTATCTCTAATTGAATGGTTCACCAAGATGCTTTAATAGGATGAAGGAGCCAGGAAGAATCAGAGGTTTTGCTGGAGAGCTGCTTCAGTCTAGCACTACACAAATGCACAGCACTTGTTTTTGTTTAAATGGGTGCAAACAACACTCCTTCCCACCGGTGTCATGACCCTAGTTTTAGTGCAGTAGATTTTCATTAAAAACACTAATTTTACACTCTCAGAACTTTTGAAACAATTTATTTTCAGTAGAAGTTTACACTTAATAGAGACAAAAATTGACTGTGGAGAAGTAAGCATTGAAAGTAGCAAAGACTTCCAAGTGCATCCAATGGTGAAAACAGTTGGCGTTTCACTCTCATAGTATCCTACGTTGGTGCAGACACCCATAAACATTTTATCATTGTATAATGAGATTTTCAGATCTGAAAATTTCAGAAAGAAATGTGATGTGATCATTTTTGGAAGAGACAGATTTTAGTGGGGTTTTTTCCATGTTTTCCTAATTGCTCTTTTCAAAACAAACATCATTAATTTTGCCTTACAACACCCTCAATAACTAAGTAAGTTTAAATCAGATACATAAGGAATACCCTGGAGGATTTCAAATGATGGGTCAGGGGGATGTGAACCATACCTCATAGATATCTACAAGCTGAATACACGGGTGATGAAAACATCTTTCATGAGTTCATATGTTTACCCACAAAAATAGTTCTGTTACCAGTCATAGGTTGGGGAGAAATCTGTGAAGAGGTTGGAAAAACACAGAATAAAGTCCAACTCCTAAACGTAAACAACAGCACAGGTACCCTGTAGCCCTGGGCTTCCTTTCACTTTCGCTTCTATTCTCTTTGAAAGGAAACACTGGAAGAAATTTTGTTTCCTTCAAACAAGATAGGACCTCCCTAAGCATTTGGAATAAGAATCCACACAAACCTTCTTCAACAGGTAGGAATCTTCCTCCAAGTTAGTTTACTGCCTTTTGACTCTTCACGTGGCTCCCTCAGATGAAATTTATTTCTTAGGAATATATGAACCATGATAAATAAAGCAGAGGGGTTTTGTTGGGTTTTTTTTTTTGAGTTTGGTTTTGGTTGGGGTTTTTTTGTCTTTTGTGCATGGACTAAAATCTGTAAGAAACTCCCGTTCTGAAGTGGATGCAGAGAGCTACTTTGCATTAAGTAAAAGTGAACAGCAGTCCCACTTGCCCTGCTCAGAAAGGGACTGGGATACTACAAAGCAGAAGGAGCCCAAATTGTCACACTGGCTTTGCTGAGAAGTCATAGGAGGAGATCATGAGCTCACTTTTAAGAAAATGTTAATTTTCTCCATCTGACATGTGCTGGAATTACACAGATCTGAACTGTTTTGGCACACAGATTGAATGCTACAAAGAGCCAGACAAATAAACTGCCTGCTGCCACGTTGTAGAGGGATTCAGAGATTGTTTTGCTACACTATGATGGAAGAAAAAACCATTTTCCTGTAAATGGTTGAATACAGTGCAATCCAGCTCCTAAAGATCTTCTCTGTAGTCAGGAGAAATGAAGAGATCTTTATTTTAATTTTTCCCTGTAATCATGCTGAGAACTCCCACCTGCATCTTGGCACTCAGGTTATAGATGTTGGGCAGGAGCCAAAATTTCACACTGCCCTGCAGCAGCAGCATGAACGTGAACTAACCCAAGTCTCTGCACTGGGATTTGAGATCCCCATTTTCCATGGCTACACTGCCAGCAGACTACACCGATGCTACCTCTACACATTTTAAAGCATCTGCAGATAATTATGAAGTTGCTTATGATCCACAGTCTGTGTGAGGCGTCAAAACCCTAGGGAAACTCAATGGACACATTCTGAACCACACACGTGCCTCTGGAAAACAACTATCTGGATTCAACAGTTCGGAAAACAGTTTGCGAGAAGGAGTCTTAAGAGGTTTGAAAACCAACCAACCAAAACCTAAAAGTGAGTTCACGATAACGAAAGCCCAAAAGGTACCTGGTCCCTTTCTGCCATACAACAGCTCAGTGGGAGAAGCTGCAATTCCAGATAACTGTGGGCCTCCCCGTACCCTTAACCAGAGCCTTAATATCCTAAAAAAATCCTATTTCCACCATCTCCTGGCGGCGACCGCTCAAAAAGCTTGCCCAGAAACGCTCTGCGGCGTGACGACTGAGCAATGCCGCCCCACTTCGGGAGGGGGTACAGGCGAGAGCTGCAGG
>NW_009938441.1:0-5219 GCF_000696875.1 Nestor notabilis | reverse complement strand
TCCTCCTGCGTAGGGGTGGGCAAGCGGAGGAACACCATGGCCAGAGGGTACTGAGGCGTCGGTGGAAGACTTGTCCTTGGTAAAAATGCGTTTGAAACAACCTCCTTAGTTGCCTTCTCACGACTCCTAAGAGGAGCCAAGGCCAGTCCAGTGCAGCATTGCACAGGGCTCTCGCGCTAATGAGTACCAGTGATCACCTCCTGCAGTTGGACATTTGCACTGTTCACACTTGTCTTCCGCGGTTTTGATGCTCTCGTCCAATGCACACTTCCTCTGCACCTCCAGTCAGCTGAAAGCGGCTCTCGCTCAGCCAGCAAGGTCACAGTACTGCTCCTGAAGCCCATCAGCTTTTATAAGCCATAGATACAGAGGTGTCATCTGGCACCAAGTGTGACATGGAGAAGCTCCAGCCACTGTTCTGCAGCAGAAACTGGGCTCAGTTTCCAGCTGGGCACTCTGCCAAGGAGTCAGGTGAGTCCTGGACACAAAGTGCTTCCTGGCAGCCTTGCAGTCAGACACCTCCTTGGCATGGCTGTGACAGTAATGTAGCTTCCATAGGGCTGCTCACAGTCCCCAAAAGGCTGATCAGTCTGCAAGGTCTTAGACCATGTCTCCTTCAGGTAGACCACGGCCCCTGAGCCTCATGTTTCTTTTGGGGATGGGGATGGCATCAGAGAGGATCAACTGCCCAAGAAGGTGTAGCTGTCAGTACCTGGAAGTGAACTGCACAGGGCAGCAGTTGCAGGAGTTCCCTGTGGCCATCCCGCTGGATACCAGGCAGCTGATTCTGGCAGCAAACAACATCTCGTACCTGCCCGCAGTGGAATTGAGCTTCTTGGCTGATTTGGTCTACCTGGACTGCAAGAAGAACCTCTTAGGGCATGACCTGGATTTCACTTTCATTGGTGTGGCCAAGCTTGTCTATTTGGACCTCAGCTTCAACAGTCTCACACAAGTCACCTTCAGCACCTTCTCACCCCTCCTCAGCCTGGTGGTACTGAAGATCTCGGACAATCCCAACCTTGTGGCCATTGAGAAGGATGCTTTTGCCAACAACACCTGGCTGAGGCACCTGGATGTGAGCCGGACAGGCTTAACATTCCTGGACACCGGCACTGTCCAAGACCTGCCCAACCTGAGGTTTCTGGGACTCAGTGACAACCTGTGGCACTGCAACTGTTCCTTTCTGGACTTCATCACCTGGATGACAGAGAGCAACATTAATTTTCCAGGTGAGAGCTGTGTGAACAGGACCTCTCTTCTCCCTACTGCAGATCTTTGTGGAATGGAGAGGGCCCTTTGTTCTCTTCCTCAAAACCAGCTCACGGGGCTGTGCCACTGCATGTTCCACCCTCTGGTGTTGCGCAAAACACTAATTGATGCAGCTGGGTTACCTGTGCTCCACCCACAGAGAGCCATACTTGCTCACACCCTCAGGACAGTCAGGAAGGTGTACCCTGTAGCTGGAACATTGCTGCTGGTCTAAAATGCCTGGTTTCAGCCTCAGAAGGTGCCTGTTAGTCACAGCACCTTGTGGCTGCAGTGCCAAGAATGAGAAACCCAACACTGCTCTGGGGAAATAAGCACTGGGAAAGCTGCTGCTCAATTTTTCTGCCTTGTCTCCTGCTCTGATCACTTAGTGCTGCCACAGTACCAGTGTGTGTATAACGATCATTTAAGCCCCCTCCCTCTGTGGAAATGCTGCCTCTGTTCTGACCTGCTCGGGGCAGCCTCTCCAGCCTAGAGCTCTCACCATCCACCAGTGTTCCTTACATCTCAAACACCTTCCGCTACCCTCTTCCCACACAATGTCCCTGGCAGGCAGACCTCATCCACACAACCCCTATGACAGCAATTCCACTCAATACTGAAAACAAAGCCAAACTGAAAGCCAGTCAGCTGTTCTGCTGTCATCTTTCACTGACAGGATATCTGGGAAAAGTTTGGGTAGTGTGGAAACCAGTGAGTTTAGCTGCTGAATTCTGTGGGGCTGTGATCACACTCTGATCCCTGAGGGCCCTTTACCATATGTGAAAGTGTACACAATGCATTTTGCCTTAAGAGCATAGCAGCTGTTATGCTAAGACAGATAAAAATTACAAATCCTGCAGCCTCCAGCTGTGACTGTGCTCCTCAGCCCTCAGAGCAGGTACATTTGACTGATTCTCTGTACCAAATGTGACCCAATGCTCAGAAGTCAGAGAAGGACATTTTGCTGTTCCCATGGGAACTCTCGTTTGGGTCCCAGCTGACATTTCATGGTCAGAGTGAAACAGAACTTTAAGTTGAGCTCAGAAAAGCATCCGTATCCTTATGGCTGAGAGGCTCAGTATGGTCCCCACTATTCCTCCAGCACCTCAGAGGAAATTTGCACTCTTTTACCTTTTCTAAAATAAGAACTGTATGCACAAGGCAGGTGAACATTGAATCCCGTGAGCTGCAGCAGCACAGCGCAGCTTGCTGCTGAATAAAAGCCATTTCTTGAAAACAGGGTCTCCAAGACTTCTTTACATCCCCTGGGATCCCAAAATCAGCTGTTTCCCATCATACTGAGAGATTCTACAACTGGGTTATAGACACCATGTGTTCATGAGGCAAGGTAATCGCCAATTCCCTTTCCGAGGAAAACACTGGTCCCAAGGGCAAAGCTTTGTTCTGCAGCTGCAGCACATGAACTCTATTTTTCCAAACCGCCAAGGAACACAGCACAGCACATACTGATGAGACTTTCAGTAATGCAGGACACAATAGAGAGAGAGCAGCAAAAGAGAAATTGTTTGAGAAAGTCTGTCCATCAAGTAAGAAAGGGCCGCAAAAGAGCCCAAGGGAAAAAAAGGGAAGGGCAAATGGAAGCTGGTGTTAGGACAGAAGGACATCTCTGTGTCTTATTAGATGTAGTAAGCTCCCTATAGACAGTAAAGTTTTTTATTTTCCACATACAGGTTACAGGCAGTTACGGAACAGTGTAAAGTACTGTTCTTAGCAGTAAGATCAGAGATAACATACTGAACCCTCCTTCTCTCCACTGCTCCCTTTCCCTCAGGCCCATCCACCCCATGCATCAAACAGTGAAAGCCTGTGTCTCCTCTGGGGAACACAAAACCTGCCAGGCAAGGAGAGGGCTATGGCCAAGAGCACCCTGTGCCTCCACACGCACCAGAAGGAGATGGTGCTTTTACCATGCTTGGCCTTCAGAGGGAAAACCAGTACCTGTTCTGTCACTATATATATTACAGTACGACAGGGTATAGTTGTTATTTCAGTGGAACTGAATCATTGATGAGTTTCCTCTTTCTCACAGAGCAGGTAAGGCTATGCCTAACTGCAAACCACCCTAATTGTCAAATGCACACAAGACACATTATTCCAGCATAATTTATTCTGTATCCCTTCAGAAGGTGTTTGAGATTAAAAAACCCCACACAAGTTCTCTTATATTAAAATAAAAGTGCTCAATCAGCAGAGGTGAGCAGTGCAGGGACAGCAGTTTCCCACATTGGCACAATCCAACAGGCAGTATTTTTCTGTGTGTGGAGGCAACACCACAAAAACCATTCAGGCAATCGGGCAGTTGTGGTTGGGCAAGGGTCTGCCTGTCTCATTTTACTTCAGACATGGAGAGAGAGGGATGTGAAGTCTGTAGATATTTTTCACACTCCTCCATCATTTTTCTAGCAGGACTCCTGTACACTAACACTTAAGACACAGGCAAGAGTCTTGCTTCCGCTTTTCCCTCTGCAGATGCTGACAATGTCACTTGCTATACCCCAGAAGGCTTGCATGCCCTGAAAATGCCTGCAGTGGAAGCACAGCTCCACTTCAACTGTCTGACCCAGCTGTACAAGCAAGACTACATCTTTCTGTGTCTCGCTGGGTTCTGCATATTCTTTGCTGGCACCGTGGCAGCCTGGCTGGCTGGCATCTGTGCTGTCATCTATGAAGTCCACATCTCAAAGGGAGAGGAGGGGGAGGAGGAAGACACAGTCACTTAGGATCGCCCTACAAATCCTTCTGAACTCGAACTCATGGGATCTGAAGGCAGGCCCTTCCTGCCTCATTTCCCACATGATGTCCCACTTTAGATGCTTCCTGACCCCCACCCCCCACACCTCCCCCCAAAGTGAAATAAAACTGCAAGAGAAGAAAGTCTCTGCTCCAGTTTCACTCACTGTGCTACTTCTATGTGTCTTCTTCCACTGGGGCTCAGGACATTGGCAAAATATTCATTTGGGTAGAGCGCTTGAGAGGTGTGCACAGTGCCAGGCATTTACACTTCAGCTTTACCAGGAGACCACAGAAAAGCAGGGCCATAGGGACCTGCTTGAAGAGGTATGATCTGAAAACATGGGAAAGGCCCCAGCACTGTGCTCTAGCCACAGGGTTCACCAAGCCCTCCCTGGCCAGAAAGCCCAGCAGAGATTATTGGGACCAGCCTAGATAGTTTACTGGAGCCCCAGAGAATCCATGAACTTTTTGCTGTGGAAAGGCAGGTACATGAGCAAAGAGATTAAATCCAGGACTTTTAAGGGACCAGGATCCCACTGGGTCTTACTTGCTTCCCCATTACACTGGTGACAGTGAAACACATCATCTGTCCCCCTACAGCTACACCCCTTGCACCTCCACTGGTTTATGAATATGGACAGGACTGCAAAGTTCAGCTTCACGTTTGTATCACATATCTCAAAAACTAATGTAAAAAACATGGCTTACATACACTCCAAGTATTCATGCAGACCAGCGAAAAGGGAGAGGTAAATAAGATCCTTCATATCTCTAACGCTGGTAATTGCCAAGAAAAGTATCTGTTTACATGACCAAGTACATTGACTCGACATGTGAAACACTGGCTTCTTCATCCAGTACTAGCAGGATCTGGTGAAACAGAAAGGAAAAGCTGAAGATTTCAACAAGCATGGTATACTCTTTTAGAGCCGTTAAAATGTAGACTGCGAATCAAAGCTGCAATCTCTGTTTTGGGTATAATTGGTATGACAGAAATGGTTAGGAGTGAACACAGCAGTGCATTCTGTGAAGGAAACGTGTGTGCCGGGGACACGTATGCAGAATTACCACGTAGGACAGATGCCCCTCAAGCAAACTTCGAGGTGTTTCTTCGTACGGCAAAACCCTCCGCAGAGCCACGGGAATCTGCGTTAAATTCACCTCTCAAAGCGCAACCGAGAACCCCATTATCAAGATGAGCACCGCCCCGCTGG
>NW_009938440.1:10686-13402 GCF_000696875.1 Nestor notabilis | reverse complement strand
AGAAAAAATGACTGCTGTAGCTGAACCTAGGCCATGCTCTCAGGCAATGGCAGAGAATGGAGAGCCCTCTCTCCAGGCTTGATGCTGCTGTAACCTCCACAGCTGCACAGCTGTCTCCCTATATTCTCAAAGAGGTGGTGACTTGGTGACATGGTTATGGGTCTGTTGCAAAATTTGTACAAAATCTGTAAACAAAATGAAAGCTGATGATTCTGAAAAGGGAATAATTGCTGGATTGAATTGGAAAACAGATTGTTATAATTAATTCACTTGGATGACACTTCAGTCTCTATCAGCATGACACAATGACTCTTCATTCAGAAACACAGATGTGACTGTGTCTTTCAATTCTTTATCTATTCCACCATAATTGAGCATGGATTATGTGTATTGAAAGCCAAACATCACCCAAACTAATGCCATTAAGAATGAACGAACATCTATCTATGTAGCTGAACTATTGCTGAACCTGCAGACTTATGCCATTCTTGTTACTAAGAAGCCCATCAGCATTGTATAATTACATGCAAATGAGTAAGGATTGTCCGGAATGAAAAATAGTAGACAAAAAAAAAAAAAAGAAAGCACAACACATCAAAATACATATCTAGAAAACTCTTTCATTTGCGGTGGGGGTTCTCAGCCAAATGGTTTTGTAAGTCACTTCATGCACCTGTGCCTTTCTCCTGTTTCTGCTTAACAATATACATATACTTAACTTACGATTTTATAATAATCAGATAATAATGCCTATTAAGGTGAAGAAGACTAACTTAAAGATGATAGACTTGGTCAAAATGAATCTTTGCATTTTTGTATCAACAGAAGAGAATAATAGCAGCTAGCAAGAATCCCTGTTCTGCCTATCCCTCCTTGCCTGGAACAAATATTTAATGACCTCAAAATGCTCCACAGAATTAATTTATCATATCCATTCTGAAGAAAGAGAAACTTAAACCACACTAGACAATTCATGTAAAGTCATATGGTCAGTCATGTATGTCAGTAATTTTCTTTCAAGCACCATATCCTTCTTAGATTCTAACTCTCAGCCTTGTACCCAGCCCTGTGGCTCACATTGCCTTTTAGTCCACAATGATGCTTGTACTTACTCCCTTTTGTGTCCACTCATATCCACACACAAATGTATATTTATACATACTTTCTTTCTTTGTCATTATGTATACAGATAATACTTAGGATTGGCCAGAAAACAAGAATTTCAGTGTGTGAAAGATTTTGAGTTTTCAAATAAATATCGGAAACTTATTCATAACCCTAAAAGCTCCTGACTCTTTTTAATTAAATATTGAAATGTAGAGTTGCAGTAATGTTACTATATAACCTATACAACAAAAACAACTATGGAAAATGATCCCAAACCCTTTTAAACCTTTACTACTTGCCCTTCTTATCAATAGGTGTTGATTATTAATTTTAATTAAAGCAGTAAAGGGGAAAATACACAGCCAACACCTCCTGCTATCAGCCTCTTTACACTAATGGCTTGGAAGATGCTGTTAGTATGCTCATACCCCTCTGCTGAAGAATCAAATTATTTCAGCTTTTATACAGACAACATTCAAGTAAATTACTGGAGGTGCCCTTTACCACTTGGTGCATCACCAGTTACCAAATGCCATTACTTTTAAATACAAAGAAATGTTTTGGTAGCACAAGGTTAAAGAGAAAACCTATTTGGAATGAATGAAAGGGCAGAAAATGTCACATAGAGAAACAGAAAGACAGATTGAATAGTTACAGCAGAAGTCAGAGGTCCAAAGCCTAGATGAGCTGGTTTCCCCAGCAAGATTGCTGGCTGTGAATTAAATGGGATATTCACCTGACATTCAGGGAAATTTGCACAGTAAAGGATTTTGAAGTACACGCTAAATGTTTTATGGAGGCTCCTGTGAAGGAGACAAAAGGTTAAGTATTTACTTTTATGTGACATTGCATTTAAAACATGTTGAAGAACAAAACTTTCAGTGAAAAGTGCTGTGCTGTGTCAGGTCAGCCTTTCCATATCTAAATAGTGCCCATTAAATTAAATCATAGGTTTGGGGATTTGGTTGTTGGGTTTTTTTCTGTGGTGAAACCACTATAGAATGTCAGATTTACAGATTTGAGTTCGAATAGCGCAGCCTCAAATTACTTTTGAGGAAAAGTTTATCTTCTGTTACTTCATGTTTCCCTATCATAGAATGCATTTTGCAATCTAAACTGAAATAACTTCAGATTAAAAGCAATCCAAAAGTCTGGAGTACAGTTTCCTTGACAAAGAGTCCCAGCTTGACGTATAGATGTAAGTCTGGAGTAGAAAACAGTTGAATCTACTACAAAATAGCCACTGTCTTCTACAGAATGAAATCATTACATGCATATAAGATACCAGTGGTCATGCAGGTATACACACTGCCTATCAAATCCAAGAAACTCCACTATTCTTAGAACAGGTTTTCCAAATATGTTCCACACGGTCTGTCCATGGTCGTGAATAACCACTGGCAAAATAAAAATAACAGGCATGTAGTCAAAAATGAGCAGTCCAAATTAATAAAAATAATTAAATCAGGATACCTTATTTCTCTCCACCCACAAAACCTGGCTCCTGTAGAACAGCTATGGATTTTATCTTTTGTTGTTATTGTTCTTGTCATTTTAGCTGTACTAGTGCCCAGTGTCCAGCACTTCCATCTATTTGTCATTTCAATCT